>NC_091215.1:4578202-4653202 GCF_040958095.1 Procambarus clarkii | reverse complement strand
GAATGAGGAAGATGTTGAGAACTTGCAACAGGAAATACCACTTGGAGCCAGGGATCATTATCACCTGGGCTTGGTTATATGATCGAATTTCATACAACGACCATAACATATAGAGGTCAGGAAGAAGAAAGTAGACTATAAAAAAGAGAAAGCATAAGGGTAAGAGAGTATCTGGAAAATGTGCAATAAGAGGAAGAACTTAGGGGAAAGAGTCCAGGAAATGTTAGATCAAGTCAGAGATGCCACGAGGCTGGAGAGACTCGTACCAATAATAAGGGAATACAAGGCAATGAGTAAGGGGAGAATATTAACACATGGTTCATCAACGACAAGAAGCTAACACGAAAAATAGGAGGGAATGGAAGAAATACAAATGCTCAGAAGAAAACTGGATTACCCACAATAGGGCTAAGAACAAATACACAAACATAACAAGTGTACCGGAAAGAAACTACAAAAGTGATTTTGCTTCCAAATAAACTATCAATACTATCCAAAGAAACATCATAGTTAGATAAAAAGGAAAACGACCGTGATTAAAATACGAAATAGGGGAGAATATTCTAGAAATGACCAGGAAATATGATAGAAGGGCTAGGAGGTAACGCTAGTTGAGGGGAACTATCAGGTGAAAGCAGCAAGCCACGAAGACGGTATGGCACTTGGAAGGGATCAGGATAAGTATTTCCGCTTGGACGGATGGGAGGGGGGGGGCGGAGGAACCCTAGATGAGGAGCTGATAAATATTGAGACAACAAAACAGGAAGAAATGAAGCAACACGCTGTTACGGTGCCCTCTCCTATTTCTCCCATATGCCAGCTGTATGAGTCATATTAACTTACCTGCAGGTTCTCTGAGGTGCAGGGAATCTTTTGATGTATGAGGCTACCGAAATGGTTGCTTATTTGGGGAGAAATTTGCATTTTAAGTTTGTAGGTAAGGGGGAAAAGTGGCACCCTAGGTACAACAAAATGGCGCCCCTTTGTCTGCAAATCCACCATTTTGTGTGTCATGCCAGCCGGTTGGTGATTGGCTGGCAGAGGTCACATGACTTGATGGACCAATCAGAGCTCGCCCCTGGGTCTGTGACGTTACTGGGAGACCTGGCCCATCGCCTGCAGAGCGCCAGGCGCTCAGAGATCTGCGACGCTTCATTGAGATTGAACGTGCGCTGGTTGAGCTCTCGAGTACCGAAGTCTAGGAGCCTCATTCAGTGGGATTGCACAGCCTGACAAGTTTATAGTGACTACCAAGGACTGCAGTACTTGAGGGAAGTGCGAGGAGCCGAGTTCTAGCGGTATAAGAGCGCCGAGAGCTGTGAGCTGAGAGTCTTGGAAGGTCGAGGGAGTGACTGGGGCAAGAGCACAAAGGGCTCGCCGTCAGAGGAACTCCGAGGTGTGAGAGCTGTTGTGACTGGATCACGCCCACTGGGAACTCAGCAGGGAGAAGCAGTATTGTGACCCATGAGTGAGTGGTCTCGGTGAAGGAGTGCTTGAGGGACACGACGTGTGCAGTGACGACTGGACGAGCCAGCGCCCAGGAACTTTACTAAGGGAACGAGTACGGAGATGACGAGAGTCTTCACGACGTCTAGGGACTGGTGACTCATCTGGAACGTCAAGCAACGATGTGACGGACTGAGGAACCCCGGCGACCACCGGAGTCCAGGCGTCTGAGGGCAGGACTTGATAAGGTAGATCATTTTTCCCTCTCATATTTTCCTTGATGTTAGGCAAGATAGGCCTATTGTTATATCTAGGTATTTACTAAAGTGTTTCTAGGAGTCATAGGAGTATATTAGGCAGTGGGACAACACGTATATGTCATCTACTGCCTGGTGTAGACAGCGAGAGGCGTGAGTGGCTGACCTGTGGAGGAGTGTGGAGCTACACTGACGGAGCCGCCCCCCCCCCCCCGGAGAGGGGCCAATGGTCCATTTAAACTGGACCAGCTGATGCAAGTTGCCGGCGGCCACCAGAGGAACGCTGCTTTCACCATTATTATTTCCATACGAGTATATATAGATATCTCATGTGTCTGTAGTTTACTTTTGAGTAAATTTTATTATTTTATCATTGCTTTTGGTGTCACCTTCATCTCATTGAGCATTGTGATTGAATGATGTATGATCATACCACACTGGTGCTGACATTGCATTGAAGGAGACACTGGGTTGGCAACACATCATTATATTTTGAATTCTATTACTGATCTTATATAGAAAGAGGTCCTTGGCTGTAGATACGAGAACATATTCGAACCAGATTGCGTTGCTGCGACGCATAGAAGATTACCCAGCCGGCGACCGGAATGGAAGGGGGTGATAATAATACGGCCGGAAGTCTGGCAAACTTTGCCACACACAGGTGGGCAGGCCAGGTGGGGAGTCACACATTGCAGGATTGAGTTTAAGCAGTGTGGGCTGGGCCTTCTCCTCTCCCCCTTGGGTCCAAGGTCAAATAGTGGTGATCGGTCTTGAGGCATGACTTAGAGAGTTCCCTGGGGGTGACGTGTGATACCCTAGTGGAGGGAACAAAGACCCAGGGCGTGGGGTTACAGGATCAGTAGCATGATAACTCTAACCTCACATAACACAAGGCCAAGGTTAGTGATGCGTGACAACGTATCATGTGATGAAGTTAAAATTATTAGACCCGACAATGCATCACCATAAATGTTAAAAGAAGTGGCACATAGTAGATATTTGAAAATAGGCCAAGAGTCATTGCATTAGATGACCAGTGGCTAGAAAGGCAGCGTCCAAAACCTAAAGTTGTATTTTTCGTGCACAAAGGTGGGTGGTACACACACACACACACATACACACACAAACAAACAACAACAAAGGGGGAAGTAATAAAGCAAGGGCCTGGTCATATCCCAACCATGGCTCCTGAGGGAGGCTGCAAGAACGGGAAATAATCGTCCAACATGAATCTTTATACACCACCTCACTAGACCCTCCCCTCCCCCCCCCTCAGCCAACACACAACCTCCCTATGTTATTTATACAATTCTGACATAGCTACAATATTGTTAAAACGTTCTAATAACGTTTAAAACGGTGTAGTTACGTTGCTTGCCGGCAGGGGAGAACTTCATGATATCTTCAAGACTGTGAATGTACCAATCATAAACAAGGCAGGAGGCACGAGCTAGTGTGTGTCAGCTATGTATACATTGCAAGCTGCAAGGTAATGGAGACAATCAACAGACACCAGCTGGTGGGAAACTCTATAATAACAAAGTTTGAGCATAAGACACAACAAGGCTTTAGTAGAAGTAACTTTTATTGAACCAGATGGAGATACATGACAAGGTCATCAACATACCACTGACGATGAAGGCTGGACAGAACTCATCTTCTTACACTTACAAGCACTTCAGACAGTCTACTCTCTCTACCCCTACTCTCTCTCTTACTAAATATTAGTAATATTTTTCTCCTATGCAATAATTGCTTAGGAGATTTTGCAATTAAATAATAAATATTTTTTCGAAATATTTTTTCTCCTATGCAAAATCAAGATCAAAAACCACATCTAGTATCGGGCCCCTGCGAAAGGGAGATGGAACTTTCACCGATGACAACAAAGAAATGAGCGAGCTACTGAGGACGCAGTACGACTCTGTTTTCAGCGAGCCATTAAACACACTAAAGATTGATAACCCAAATGAATTTTTCATGGATACGATACCAACATCAAATCATATATCAGACGTCACCCTATCCCCACTGGATTTTGAAGAAGCCATAAACAGTATGCCTATGCACTCTGCACCAGGCCCGGATTCTTGGAACACCATATTCATAAAGAACTGTAAAAAACCACAATCGCAGGCCCTCCACATTCTGTGGAGACAAAGCCTAGATACTGGCGTTATTCCTGATATACTAAAAACAGCAGAGATAGCACCACTTCATAAAGGAGGAAATAAGGCAGAGGCACAAAATTACAGACCGATAGCGCTAACATCGCACATCATAAAAATTTTTGAGAGAGTGCTAAGAAGTAAAATCACAAAATACATGGAATCACAGCAACTCCATAACCCCGGACAACATGGTTTCAGAACAGGGCGCTCTTGCCTGTCGCAGTTGCTGGACCACTATGATATGGCATTAGATGCTATGGAAGACAAACATAACGCGGATGTAATTTACACAGATTTCGCAAAAGCTTTTGATAAATGTGACCATGGTGTTATTGCACATAAAATGCGTTCAAAAGGAATTACCGGAAAAATAGGCAGATGGATCTACAATTTCCTGACCAACAGAACCCAATGTGTAATAGTCAACAAAATAAAATCCAGCCCATCAACCGTGAAGAGCTCAGTCCCCCAGGGTACTGTGCTTGCTCCAGTACTTTTTCTCATCCTCATTTGGGACATAGACAAGGTAGGCAACATAGAGGACACGGCGAACCTCCAGTCAGATGTAGATCAGGTCTTTCTATGGGCTACAGAAAATAATATGGTGTTTAACGAAGATAAGTTCCAGCTCATGCGCAATGGAAAAAATGAAAATATAAAAACGGAAACCACGTACAAAACTCAGGCAAATCATAACATAGAACGAAAAGGCAATGTAAAGGATCTGGGTGTACTCATGTCGGAAGACCTTTCCTTTAAAGAACACAATAAAGTAGCCGTCACAACTGCAAGAAAAATGACAGGTTGGATAACAAGAACTTTTCACACTAGAGATGCTATACCGATGATGATACTTTTCAAAACGCTTGTGCTCTCTAGAGTGGAGTACTGCTGCACAATGACAGCACCTTTCAAAGCTGGAGAAATTACTGACCTGGAGAGCGTGCAGAGATCCTTTACTGCTAGAATCCACTCAGTAAAACATCTAAACTATTGGGACCGACTAAAGAGCCTAAAACTGTACTCCCTTGAGCGCAGGCGGGAGAGGTACATAATAATTTACACGTGGAAAATATTAGAGGGGCTGGTCCCAAACCTGCACACAGAAATAACATCACATGAGACCAGAAGACATGGCAGGATGTGCAGAATACCCCCGTTGAAAAACAGAGGTGCAACTGGTACTCTGAGAGAGAACTCTATCAACATCAGAGGTCCGAGACTGTTCAACACGCTTCCACTACACATAAGGGACATAACTGGCCGACCCCTCACAGTGTTCGAGAGAGAACTGGATAAGCACCTCCAAAGGATACCTGATCAACCAGGCTGTGACTCGTACGTCAGGCTGCGAGCAGCCGCGTCCAACAGCCTGGTTGATCAGTCCGGCAACCAGGAGGCCTGGTCGACGACCGGGCCGCGGGACGCTAAGCCCCGGAAGCACCTCAAGGTAACCTCAAGGTAAGGTACTATTCCTCCTTCCCTCCCCCTCTTCCTTTCTTCTCTTGTGGGATATTTGGGCTTGATTCTGATTAATTAATAATTAAAGTAGTAAATTAAATTACGAAGGACCACCCGCTTTTAAAGTAAAGAGGGAAACTGAGAATTTCAGATCATTAGATAAAATTCTAGAGAAAACCAGTGACTATGGATATAACTAGAAAGTATGATCATAAGAATAATTAATGGGCTGTATTATTAAAGAACAAACCTCAAATACCTACATTGGGGGGTTATTACTGGAGGTCAGTACGTCCAGGAATCAGTGTGGTTCGTTCACTAATTCAATTAATAATAATCTAATCCTATAAATAATGCTGAATATAATATTATTCATATAAAGGAGGACATGAATATGAGCATAGTAATGATTTACAGTAAATCACACATTATGTTGAACATTCTGAATGTATCAAATTGTTAGAATATGAAAAAAAGAGAATAAGCCTTAGCTTGTAGTCGGTTCCTTTAGATAACCCTGGAAGTCCTCTTAATCTCCAAGTCTGGTACACTGACGAATGGCACGGTCAACATGGAGAAGACAGCCTGAGGAATTCGTCTCTCGAGCTGCAAGATAAATAACTACCAGTAGCAATTGATTTAACTACTCAATTCATATTCAAGATTATTGATATCTACAGATGGAATTCTAATCACCTGTTATTAGGTGTTATCTCGCCGCGTGACGCGCAATCATCCCGCTATTATTAAACCTGTAAATGATGCATCAAATAAAAGGTACTTAACTGTGGGCACTGTATAAGTATTAAGATTGCCGTAATTTCGCATCCCAGGCTCCGGTGAACCTATCCTGGATTGATGCGTTTCAAGCTGGCTGATCACGTGTCGTCAGGAACCAAGTCTAGGGGTCCCTTATTTAACACCAGCACTAGTTGAAGATATTATCTGCAAGGTCGTTCACGCCTCACAATGGCGGCTTTCATCTGTGGATGGCCACACTTGTCCTATTTGCTGGACAATAGCGTATTCTTATGAGTACGGTGAGCGCAAGTTTGCTTCCTTTCAGCTCTGCACGTGTCCACGCACCGACTGAGGATGGCGTCCCCCAACCCACGCCGAGTCGACGTTCACAACTCAAATTATTGTCTTGAACATTAATATTTCTCGCATTCGCGCTTGAAACTCTAAAGACTGGACGGGTTTATTATTTAGAGGAACGAAATATTATTATTTAACTATTTAAGAATAGTAAACATATAAGGGAGAGGAATTAATGTCTCCCCATGGCATTCATTAATGACGTTAACACTAAAGCGAGGTAGACGTTATGATTCTAACGCTCTATACGGCTTTTAGTTAGAGAACAATTCTTCTGCAATCAGTTGTCATACAGAATGCTTTAATTATGGAGAATCGTATTTAATTCTCACACAAATTGAATATAATGTGTTTTACTGTAAAGAAATCTGACGCAATACTGGCGTCAGGTGACGTGAGAATTCTAGCCTAATGCACAGATGAATTATTAGTACAGGAGAATTCTACGCGTTGTTAATTTTACTTACTACAATATTAAGTATGGTTAGTAATAAGTAATGAGAATACAACAATGCTGTATTCGATGTTGGAAATATCCAACATAACTCCGGGGGGGGATTCTCAGGGTCGCAGTGTACTGTGTTGTACTGACCTATCCCGAAGTAATATTAAGATTAATACATTAGTATGTTAATATGTTAGTATGTTAGTACACACAAAACGAACGTCCCGGATTTATCAAGGACTTACAAGAATTTGAGTCTTGCTATTTACATGTCAACTGAAACATGTTGTTGGTAGCCTACACAATATTTATAAAATTTAACTCTCCCAATTTAAACTAACAGAATCTACAGTGATGCGATATCTTGGGTCACAGTGACGTGTAATGTTTCGTTATGTGATATCACATCGTAGTATCAGCACAGTTTTCTTAGTGGGAAATGAAGGAAATTATTCTTCTTCAGAGTTATAATAGGCTCGCAAATTCCGCCTACATTGTTGAGCTGCAGCTCTAGTGGGACGGTTGCTTGGAGGAACAAATTCATTGTCCTCTGAAATTACTGGGGAAGCTGGATCGGACGGATATTCTTGTTCAGTCAGTTCTAGGGGAACCAGCTTCTCTAAAGTTTTTAGAGTAGTGTTGCCTTTGCATAAGACCTTAACCACTCTTAGGACACCTTGTCGATCTGGGTGAATGGTGACGATTTTTCCTATAGGCCACTCGGACCTTGGTCCATCACTGTCGACTAGTACAAGGTCTCCAGGTTTTAATTGTACCTTATTGTAAGGGCTCGAAGCTCCGTAGTGGTACTCTCGTAGAGCTGTGAGGTATTCTCGAGTCCACACCTCATTCCACCTGTTAATAACTCTAGAAAGATGCTGGTAGCTTTCCACCAAGTCTCCTCTGGTCACATGGGACGGGTCTACAGGGTCCTCTTCGGCTAAGGGGATGAGAGGGCTCAGTAGACCTCCATGGATCAAGTGAGAGGGGCTCAGTGGTTCTCTCTGGGTGTAATCATCAGACAGGTAGGTGATCGGGCGATTATTGACTCGTGCCTCGATTTCCACAACAATAATTTGGAGTTCTGAGTAACTGACTCTTTGTCGGTGTAACGTTTTCCTTAGACATCTTTTGACTGTGCCTACCATTCGCTCATAGAACCCACCTTGCCAAGGGGCTCTTGGTGCTATGAATTTCCAGTGGCATTGTCTTCTTTGTAAGACTGATTGCACTTCAGGGTGGTTCCAGACTTCTCGCAAACAACTTTCTCCAGCTACAAAATTAGATCCGTTGTCTGATATCATTAATCTAGGACATGATCGACGGGCAGCAAATCTGCGGAAAGCTTGAATGAAAGCTTCAGCACTCATGTCTGGGGTGACCTCTAAGTGCACGCCTCTGGTTGTAGCACAGGTAAAGAGACAAATGTACGCTTTCACTGGTATATTATCTGGGTTACCAGTGAGGAGTAAGGCTCCTGCATAATCTACTCCAGTGGTTTCGAATGGACGAAGATGAACTACTCGCTCTTCTGGGAGTGGAGGAGGTCCTGGGTAAGGACAGACTCTAGCGTCGTATCTCTTACAGATTACACAAGATTTAATAATGGTCTTAACAGTCTGACGACCTTGAGGAAGCCAGTACTTTTGTCTAAGATCGGTGAGAGTATCTAAAACTCCACCATGTAGGGTACCATATTGATGGTGATGCAAGACAAAAAGTTTAGTTATGATGTGGTGGCGAGGTAAAAGGATTGGGTTCTTAGTGTCTAAGTCAATCTTTGCATGTAGCAAACGTCCTCCACATCGTAGTATGTTATGAGTGTTGACATCGTACCAGATGCCCAGAGATTTAGTGAGTTTATCCGGAAGATTCTCAAATTCGCTTCCGTAAGTCTCTTGCTGCGCCCGCTTAATCCAATAGTGAACAGGATTGGGAAATTTGTGTCGAATCCCTACTTTAGAGAGAAAATCAAACATGTGTGCAGTCACTCGTAACAATTTGCTTAAATTAGAATAATGATGAGGATTAATGGCTAATGTTCGCTGAGGCTCGGGTTCCTTCATGGGAGCGGTGATACTGGTCACTATGACTTGCGGCTTTTGTTTGGGCCACTGACCACCAACAAGCCATGAAGGTCCGTTGAACCACAGCGAAGATTTGACAAGTTGTTTTAATGTCAATCCTCTCGACAAATAATCTGCAGGATTGTCCTTAGTAGGGACATGTCTAAACTTATAACCTGCGGATAAATCATGAATCTCCCTGACGCGATTACTGACGTAAGGAGTTTTGTTGTTATTGTTTCTTACCCATTGTAAGACTGCCTCGTTGTCTGACCACACTACAATCTCACCAAAGTGGATATTACTGAGTGTCTTCGCCAGGCAATGGGCCAATCTTACTCCCACTAGCAATGCAGTCAACTCCATCTGAGGTAAGGATCTCTTTTTGATGGGAGCAACTCTTGCTTTTGATGTGAGTAAAATTGATTGAGAACTGTTAACTAAATAGGCTACTGCGCCATATGCTTTGCCAGAGGCATCGCAAAAAACGTGCAAATTGGTGGGTAAGTTTGGTCCTGAAGCATTACGTGGAAATTTCAAAACACCTAACTGATTAAAATCCGTTGAGAGTATTTGCCATTTGGCTTGTAACTAACTTGGTAACGGATCATCCCATCCCATATGTTGTTGCCAGCACTCCTGCATTAGGAGTTTGCCCCTTATTAATATAGGACTAAGTAGGCCTAAAGGGTCAAATGGTTGACTGACAAATGAGAGCAGTGTTCTCATGGTAAGGGTTGAGTTATCAGTTTGCACTGGCTTGACATTCATCTCGTCAGTGTTGGTGTTCCATTCCACGCCTAGAACCTTTAAGTTACTGGGTACCTGATAATCGGGAAATTCTTTCTCAATTAACTGGTTAAGCAGTTTATTATTTGAGGCCCATGACTGTAGAGGCATATTAGCTCCTAACAGTTCACGGTTAGCCTCATGGTAGATTTCTACCAGATCAGTTTGATCATTAGTTGTCCCCTGGAAATTGTCGACATATAAGTTGTCGCTAATGGTTGCCTTATAAGGGCTGTCTGATTTCCTCAAATGCGTGTCTAGTGTTGCTTGCAAAAGAAACGGTGAGGATGTAGCACCAAATAATACAGAGGCGAACCGATAGGTGATCATTTCACTGTTAGGATCCAGTGGATCCTTGTACCAGAGGAATTTTGTGTAGTCACGATCTTCCTCCTGTAATCCTACTCGGAGAAAGGCTTTGCTGATGTCAGCAGTGTAGGCAAAAATGCCTGTTTGAAATCGTAACAACACGTCATGTAGCCTTTGTGTTAGGCTAGGTCCCGTTTGGAGACATTCATTTAGAGACACACTATTAGGCTTTACTTTAGCACTGCAATTAAAGACAATACGAATAGGTGTTGTCAGTGAGTCTTTCACCACAGCATGGTGTGGTAAATAATGACCTGTTTTTCGGTCATCGTGTTCAACAACTTCAATGAACTTGTTGTTAAGTTGTTGTTGGATAAGTTGGTGATACATGGTTAATTTTTCTGGCTGCTTCTGCAGTCGTGTTAATTGAGACCGCAATTGTGAGGCTGCCATAAAATAATTCACTGGAAGTTGGGGATGATCTAACTTCCATGGAAGTCTTACCCAGTATTGTTTATTTGAGTAGACAACTGTATCCAGATATTGCTGGTAAGTCCATGTATCATCAGGACTTGGTTGCTCAGGGATGATGCCTAACGTATCTAAATCCCACAAACGATGTATTGGTGGGTTAGACTCAATGTCCTCGGCTATTTCCCTGAAGCGTAGGGGTGACTGCTCTAAGCCTAGTCACGCCACAATTACATTATCGGTTTGTTGGTTTGTGGGCGCTGGACCTTGTCTGAAAAGCACGGGTCCTGTGAGCAATTTGCCACCTGCGGACGACAACAAATTCATTCCATGTTGCTTAGTGCATCCAGTGATAAACTTGTAATAATGATCCGCGCCTATTAATATTCCAATATCGGTGAGACAATCGGAATTTATTTTATGATCCGCTAGCCTCATGCGGTTTCGCTTAAGGTGTCTCGCTGTGCGAGCTAATCCTGTGACCTGCAGGTCCGTAGGAATCTTATCCACTACCACCGCATTGATTGGGCTAGCAGAGGATCCTAGTCTAACTAGTAATTTAACTACCTTGTAGTCACGTGGTCCACTATTTGATAGGAAACCAGAAATGTTTAACTTCACACTTTTGGTAGGTTTTAAATTTAAATCATCTACCAACTGTTGCGTGATGAAGGTTTTTTGGGAACCTTGGTCAAAGAGACCTCTACTGTTAATCCTAGATCTTCGGTTTATTAATTTAAGCTGAGCAGTAGGCAAGGTAGTACTGTTGCCTGACTCAGTAGCGAGTACATTCACTTCGTGATGTACTTTACAATATTGCACTGCAGTAGAATTAGTAAAATTCTCTCCAGTGGTTATAGTTGGTGTAGGAAATTTCCTACATAAGGCGTAGTGGTGTACACCCTGGTTACAACGGTTGCAAGTACATAGTGGTACTGCACATTTCTTGGGATCATGAGAACCCATACATTTAGTGCATTTGTGCAATTCCTGTAACCTTTTAACTCTAGCATTATACGTAGGATAAGCTGAGCATTGGGAAGTGGTGTGTTCCTGATTGCAGAACAGACACTTTCTTTGATTAATAGACTTAGTCTCTTTAGTAGACAAGTCATGAGTTATCTTTGAAGGAGATACTGAGTAGGTACCTACATTTCCACTTCCCTTCTTGGTGGATGGAGTATATTTGGATTTATATTTATTAGACTTACTTGGAGTCTGTTTAGGTTTGACTGAAACATCAGTATTAATTGGTTTGGACTCAGGTTTAATTTTGTCATGAGTCTTTAACCTATTAACTGTGATCCTCAACCCCTCGAAAATCTGATCGAGAGTAAGAAACTCAGTATTATAATGTGAGCAGAGCTCTGTCAAGACGTTTCGAGGTAATTTCCTCTGTAACAATAGCTTGATAGACCATTCAGAACTAGGTATATTAACCTTAGTACCTAAGGCCTTTACTAGAGACTCTACTTCTAGTCTGAAGCTTTGAAGTGACTCTGGTCTACTGTTTGGTGCATTCAGATCTAGTAATTGATAATAAAGGGTGGCTATACTTAACTCTTTGTTGCAATAGTTTAACTTCAGGAGTTTTATAGCTTCCTCATAATTACTCTCATTAAGATTAAGGTTATGTATGACCTTTTTAGCCTCTCCTTTGAGAAGACTGAGTAGGTATGAAAATTTAGAAACTTTGTCTAGAGACTGTTTCTTATGGATGTGAACTTCAAAAGAAGTCCAAAAATTATCCCAATTTTCTGTATCTAATCCTGAAAAGGTGGGCAAGTCTAGAGTAGGTAAACGAACCTCAGGTAAGTGATTATTGAAGTGAGACCCAGTGTTGCTGGCATTGGATCCAGACTGTTTGGCTAATTTAGATAGCCTGAAAATTTTATCATGAGTCTCCTCTTCATATTGGGAGATGTCGGTTACTATTTGACTTACTTCATCAGGATCAATTTCTACAGTATTTAGCAGAGCAAGATAAGATTGACCTGCAGTTCTGACTTGATCAAATTTCAGATCAGCCAATCTAACTGTTGACTCTAAATGATAAGAGTCAATGGGATTATCTTTACTTAAGTCATCAGCCTTATTGATTACTCTGGTCAAGTGACCTTTAAGGCCAATGTAGGTTCTCCTCAATTGTTCAGGAGTAGCCATGTTGGGCTTAGGTTCAAACTTCACAGTGTTAGGGTATGTATTACTAATGAAGCTTGGATACTTGTTCATTAGTGAACAGGTAACATTAATTGTAGCCTAAATTAAGGTGACTACTTTATATTTTACCTCACTTGAGGTTGTATGTACCTACCTACCTAACAACAAACAGCTAGATATTTTGTGTACTGTCTGAACTCCACCACTAGTTCTCGTCCGGTTAGCTCATCCTTATCACCATCAGAGTTAATGGAGATAATCCAGCAATACACAAAATAGATACACAAAATAATGCATACAAGAGAAATATTATGGAGATACTCCAATCAGAGTTATCTCAAAATTTTTCCCACCCTATAGAGGGTCAGCACAAATAATGTAATATACACTGACTAGTTTTAGATCTAGTCGTAATAATTCCTAACTAAGAACTATAAAATTATTTAGTCTGGGCTTGTACCAAATTCAGCACAATCTCAGCCTAAATTCTCCCTAATAACATGGGTAAAGATTATTGTGGTGCAATAAGGTAAATATAGTTGTGCTGTATTTTGGGTTTTTTTGTTTTATAAGAGTGCTCTTGCACACACAGGTGAACAATTATGTACAGTTAAGTTTGGCTTGCTAGCCACAGCCCTTTGTGATGGTTGATGGTGTTAATTAACTTGTCAACCACATGCAACCTAGATTCCCCTGACAAATGTACACCGTCTCTGTTCAGGTTCTGTCTGTAAGGTCTGGCTGTAAATTGGATATATGTGGCATCCAATCTCACTCGCCTTTTCAGCCTGAAATTTATGTACTTAGCAGCTCTCAGGTAGTATTCCGGAGTTACTCCCCAACGATTATCTTGGCTTGGTTGGCGAGGCTCCACTAATGTGAATACTACTGATTCACTCATGAGCTTGAAAGAAGAAATTATGTTTTTGAGGTGTTTGATCACCTCGGCTGGATGACGAGTGGGGTGGATGTCATTGCCACCTAAGTATATGATGGTTAGGTGGGGAGGCCACTCTAACGCAGGTGTTAGGGTGGTGTTATTGTAAAAGTTATGAGCTGTTGCTCCTGGTGACCTAAAGATTCTCACCTCGGTGTGAGGTATAGGTCTAATTGTTGTGGGTAATTGGCTATGACCCACTAAAGCCACTTTATACATGAGGTAAAAGTAGCAATATGTTAGTGTGATCTAGGCTAACTAATGTGTTACAATGTTAGTTGACACAATTAATTAAATAGTTAGTCTAGCTTCTATCACACAAGGATTAGTTATTAATGGTTAATATTTGATTATAATTTTAATGCCTATCCGGTTCGAAAAGGACCATAATGTGGGATATTTGGGCTTGATTCTGATTAAATAATAATTAAAGTAGTAAATTAAATTACGAAGGACCACCCGCTTTTAAAGTAAAGAGGGAAACTGAGAATTTCAGATCATTAGATAAAATTCTAGAGAAAACCAGTGACTATGGATATAACTAGAAAGTATGATCATAAGAATAATTAATGGGCTGTATTATTAAAGAACAAACCTCAAACACCTACATTGGGGGGTTATTACTGGAGGTCAGTACGTCCAGGAATCAGTGTGGTTCGTTCACTAATTCAATTAATAATAATCTAATCCTATAAATAATGCTGAATATAATATTATTCATATAAAGAAGGACATGAATATGAGCATAGTAATGATTTACAGTAAATCACACATTATGTTGAACATTCTGAATGTATCAAATTGTTAGAATATGAAAACAAGAGAATAAGCCTTAGCTTGTAGTCGGTTCCTTTAGATTACCCTGGAAGTCCTCTTAATCTCCAAGTCTGGTACACTGACGAATGGCACGGTCAACATGGAGAAGACAGCCTGAGGAATTCGTCTCTCGAGCTGCAAGATAAATAACTACCAGTAGCAATTGATTTAACTACTCAATTCATATTCAAGATTATTGATATCTACAGATGGAATTCTAATCACCTGTTATTAGGTGTTATCTCGCCGCGTGACACGCAATCACCCCGCTATTATTAAACCTGTAAATGATGCATCAAATAAAAGGTACTTAGCTGTGGGCACTGTATAAGTATTAAGATTGCCGTAATTTCGCATCCCAGGCTCTGGTGAACCTATCCTGGATTGATGCGTTTCAAGCTGGCTGATCACGTGTCGTCAGGAACCAAGTCTAGGGGTCCCTTATTTAACACCAGCACTAGTTGAAGATATTATCTGCAAGGTCGTTCACGCCTCACAGTGGCGGCTTTCATCTGTGGATGGCCATACTTGTCCTATTTGCTGGACAATAGCGTATTCTTATGAGTACGGTGAGCGCAAGTTTGCTTCCTTTCAGCTCTGCACGTGTCCACGCACCGACTGAGGATGGCGTCCCCCAACCCACGCCGAGTCGACGTTCACAACTCAAATTATTGTCTTGAACATTAATATTTCTCGCATTCGCGCTTGAAACTCTAAAGACTGGACGGGTTTATTATTTAGAGGAACGAAATATTATTATTTAACTATTTAAGAATAGTAAACATATAAGGGAGAGGAATTAATGTCTCCCCATGGCATTCATTAATGACGTTAACACTAAAGCGAGGTAGACGTAATGATTCTAACGCTCTATACGGCTTTTAGTTAGAGAACAATTCTTCTGCAATCAGTTGTCATACAGAATGCTTTAATTATGGAGAATCGTATTTAATTCTCACACAAATTGAATATAATGTGTTTTACTGTAAAGAAATCTGACGCAATACTGGCGTCAGGTGACGTGAGAATTCTAGCCTAATGCACAGATGAATTATTAGTACAGGAGAATTCTACGAGTTGTTAATTTTACTTACTACAATATTAAGTATGGTTAGTAATAAGTAATGAGAATACAACAATGCTGTATTCGATGTTGGAAATATCCAACATCTCTCCTCCTACCTCCACTCTCCCGTTTTCTATTCCCTCTCACCTCCCTCTACCTCAGTACCCTCTCAACCTTATCCATGTCTATTCCTCGTCCTCTTCCTCCCCTCCTTCTTCCTTTACTTTGCTTTACTTGATCTCTTTTTCACCGCCCCCCCCCCCATTGCTACAATGGTGGCAGCGGTTTAGGATAATATTTATCCTTGACTCACGTGTCTTGTGAGCTCAGACCAGCTACTAGGAGAGAAACTTAGTGACTGGATAAAATCGCGAAAATCGCCAATTAACTTGGCGATTTTATATTGGCAATATTCATTTTAATTCGCGAGTTTGGCGATTTTGTTAACATCAAAACATTTAAAAGTAGAGTAATTTCATTGAAATTAAAGAATCTTTACAAGTTTGTATTAAACTTAGTGGCAATTTTGAGATTATCATTCTGTAAGAGGCTGCTTGTGTATGAAGCAGTCTAGTGAGGCGGTGTTGGTGACACTGACCTTGCTGGGTGTACTAGTGTATATGATTAAGTGTAGGGACTAAGCGTAGGAGTAAGCGGGCTCGCGTTTTCCGTTGCTCGGAGCCACACACGTATTTTTAAGAATAGTTGTTTAAATTGTGTGATACGTAAAACTAAAGAGAGTTTAGGCGTATGCGTTCGCTCTGAGATCTACGGAGAGAAATTAGTTCTCGTTTCTCTGCATAGCTTTCAGAGGTGTACACCCAGGTTTATTGGTTGTACAGCAATCTGTCTGGCAGGTTGTCGGAAATTTGTCGATAGGGGACGCTCTGTTGATAAATTAGGTGGTACTTGGAGTTGCCTTGAGTTCTAGATCATGACGTGAAGGTAGTGGGCGGTGAATAAAGTCACCTACAGCATTACTGAGTCTTCATCGTAGAGGGGTTAAGCTTTAGCAACGGAGCTTTTCTCAAAAATAGTGATATTGAATTGTGTCTTCGGTAGAGCGGCTGGTGATGTCGGATGTGTGACCTCAAGGGCAGGTCAGACGTAGTTATCAGTCACGGATAACCGAGGAACAATCGTAGTTTTAATCACCAAGAGTTAGTCTTAAATTGAATTAGAATTACCCCTAGAATTAATTATCTAGAATTAAACATCTAGGAATTAAATGTCAGGCTAAGATTTTATATAGTGTAAGTGATTTATCAAGTATTTTGTTAAATGTGGGAGAAGTTAAGAGTTAGTGGAGTAGGTTTTGTGGAGTTAATTTTCATTATGTTAGGAGTTAAAAATCAGTCAGTCCAGTGCTCTACTGTACTTGGCTTGGGGGAAGAGTATGCTCATTTTAGCACATTTAACTATTGACACCTGGTCCTGGACAGCATACTGTAGCTCTTACACTCTATTCTCAGGTTGGAGTGGAGGAGTTATGTTTGAAAACTCCCAGGGGAGGAGGAGAGTGTTGACTACCAACAACCTCCGCGACCACCAGGGCGGAGCAGTACTCTCTCTCAAAGTGAGAGTACCCTCATGCAGACGTCCACCGACCAGCTGTGGACCAGTGGTGGGGCACTACAGGAATGAATGAATGAATTAAATATAGGTCAAGATACCCTAATGGGTGAGCGTGGAAGTGGGGATAGGGGAAGAATTAGTGGGGGTGAGAGGAAGGGTTTTCAGTATGAGGTAAAGTGCCAGGGCTAGACCCAGCTGCATGGCATTGAAATCGTTATGACCAGACTAGGCAGTGAAGGCAAGGAATCGGATCTCCGTGACAACATTTCGTCTTTCTGAGCACCCACGGAGACAGCAGCCCTCAGCTGGGTGTGCCCTGGAGGCTCACACCAGATGTGGTCTTTGATCTGTTAATCAGCATCGCGCCCCACCCAAGGCACCAGAAAACGGGAGCTAGTTGGTCCCCCCCTAAAGAGGGGGGAGAAGAGTTAGGAGGCTATAGTTGGAAGTTTGGTGATTTGAGTAGTGATATTATAGGAGAGGGGTTATGTAAAGGACGAAGCAGGAGGTGGATCGTCGATCAGGTTAAAGAGGTTGTGCGTATGTCTGGGTCTGCTTAGGACGTTTCTGAGGAACGTGTCGTAGTTGTCATGATAGGTGAGAATTCTGTCAATCTGTTTCTTCCCCATAGTATCCCAGGTTATGTTCAGAGGTGGGATGTTCGCCCACTCATGCAGGGCCTCACTGGTGGTGAAGTCCTGCCAATGGGTATCGAACACCCATCTCAGAGCCCTGTTCTGGGTACGCTGGAGTTTCTTCCTATTTGTTGGTGCTGCAAGTGAGAGTGGGATCGGTGCATATGTTAGGAGTGGGAGAATAAGTGTTTTGTATAGATAGAGCTTGGTGGCTTGGGAGGCATGTTTGAGTGGGAAGAGTTTTGATAGAGCATTTGAGGCTATATCTTTCTTGGGTGTTATGTGTGTGTGAAAGCGAAGGTTAAAGTCTAGTGTGAGTCCAAGTACTGTGGTTTTGTTGACTCTTGGGATCTGGGTTGCATCTGGTGATTGAGAGTAGAGTTTTACTGGGTCAGGGTTACGTCGTTTGTTGTAGAAAAAGTATGTAATTTTAGACTTGTTGGGGTTTGTTTTTATTCGCCAGTCGTGTTCCCAGAGGGTGACTTTGTCTATTTCTTGTTGTGCTTTCCGTGTGAGGGCGTTAATCGTATAGTCTGTGATCAGTTGGGTTACGTCGTCAGCGTAGCAAAGGGTCATTGATGTCCAGTATATTGGGTCGAGGATGTCGTTTATATAGAGTATGTATAAGGTTGGTGAGAGAACTGAGCCCTGGGGGACACCTGCATTTAGGTTGAAGTAACCTGACAGCTTGCTGAGGAACTTGATTTGCATCTATCTATTTGTTAGAAAGCTGCAAAGTAGCCTCTGCATGTTGTCAGATAGTTGAAATAGAGTGCAGAGTTTGTAACGTAGGCCTTCGTGCCATACAGTGTCAAAAGCTTTTTCGACGTCCTTTGCAATGAGGGCCGTCTTGGCCCTCTGGTGTTTATTTATGGAGAGGTAGTTTGTTATTATGTTCAGTGCGTCTTGTGTTAAGCGGTGTTGTCTGAAGCCAAATTGTTTGTCTGTCAATATGTTTTTGTGTTCTAGGTGATTCCTGAGTTTATGATTGATGAGTTTTTCGGAGTGAGGACTGTAGGCGAGAATGGAGCAGAGCGCAATAGCTGAGTAGGAGGAACAGAGATACTAGGAAGGCCGTTATGAGTGAGAAAAATAGGAAGATAGTCAGCAAAGTCACGGCCATCGTCCTTGGCCTTCAAGTAAGCAGCTTGTACACAGGCAGTGACTCGTTCATATGAAAGGTTTTGAAGAGGAGAATAAGGTGGAGGTGGTGGGTGAGGGAAGAGAGGTGGAGAGGACTGAGTTTGTTGTGCAGTATTATGGAGATGATGTTGCTGGTGAGGTGAAGCATTAAGGACACTGGCATAGGACATTGAGGTGGCTGATGCTGTTTGGTGATGAGATAGGTTATGGGAGGTTGAAGAACAGGAATGAGGGTGTGCTTGAGTGCGAGGTTGGTTATTGCGAAGAGATTTTAGGGTTTGCTTTCTCAAAGGGCAAGATTTGTCAACTGCTGAGTGAGCACCTTGGCAATTGGTGCATTTTAGGATAGGGGCAGAGCACTGAGTATAGAAATGACCTTCAGCAGAGCATTTGGAGCAAATTTGTGGGCTTTTACATTTTCGTGTTTCGTGATTATACTTATAACATTTGAAACATTGTAGTAAAGGAAGATAGTTAACTGGACTAATGAGATAGGGAGGAGTGCTGGTGTTGAGGATTTTAATTACATGGTGCAAGAGTTTTTGAGCTTCTGTAGGGGAGGAACATTGGATCTTGAGGTGTTTTGTATTGGGCACTGGGTATATCTCCATTACAGTAATATCATTCCTGTGTGAGATGTCTTGAGAGAGATTGATATTATTTGGTGATGATAGGACAGAGCTGTCGACATTTCTTTCAAGGACAGAGCATTTAGTTTTTTGTTCAATAGTGAGAACAGGAGTCAGTGAAGCTTGTGTGAGTTTACTGAAAGTTGGTTCCTTGAAACAGGCAAAAAGGTCGTCTTCTGAGGCAATGAGAAATTTGATGGTGTTTGTGTTGGCGTGTTTGATATGGTTAGTGGCTGGTGTGCCAGTGGCATTGTAAAAGGTAGTGATGCAGTCAATAGTGTCTATGGGTGTATTCCCAGTGTAGGTCATCCGTAGACAGTGAGCCATTGTGACTCACTATCTACTGACAGTCCCGTGTCTTGTGCCAATCACTGTGATTCCATAAGCTCAGTGGGGGTCAGTGTGTAGGCCAGGTCTAAGACCTGGCCTAAGGGTCTCACCACGAACAAACACCGTGTTCCGGAAGGTTGCAACCCCCAGTTATGGTGGGCTCACACGATCACGAGATTCCACAACTGGCTCGGCAGTGTCAGAAACAGAAGAATTTTAGGAGAGGAGAAAAAGAATGCACCTATGCCATGACGCAACTGCAAAAGGTGAACTTCCGTCTTCTCACCTGGGCCTGTTCTGGCTCGAAGTGGGGCTGTTCACCTAAATGCAGTCCGACCTGGACACAAGCACATTGGACAACACACAGAAGATGCCACGAGGAAGATGTCACTGCTTAGAACTAGATGCTGGCTGGGAAGCGCCTGGTTCTGCTCCAATAACTGCTGGCTGGAACTGGTTTTTGGCTGCACCGAAGTGCTCGTCGAGGCTGGAGATAACAGCTGCTGTAGTGACAGCGAGACGATGCTGG
Source organism: Procambarus clarkii (assembly GCF_040958095.1). Classification (NCBI taxonomy): domain Eukaryota; kingdom Metazoa; phylum Arthropoda; class Malacostraca; order Decapoda; family Cambaridae; genus Procambarus; species Procambarus clarkii. The sequence goes on along the minus strand of NC_091215.1, from coordinate 4,632,866 downwards.
CTTGCTTTATGGCTGGCGAGCTGATCGATCCATCCACTCACGCACTCTAAGGAATCAGACGTTGGTAGAGTGGGGTGCGTAGCGCTCAAGCATAGGGCCGCCTAAGTCACACTGTGAGCGAGACGATGCTGCTACTCTTGCAACGATGCTGATTGATTTGATGAAAAAAAATGAAATTTCGGCACGATTTCCCCCGACTATATCCCGTCAAGTCCACCCTGCAGTACTAGGTGCGAGAGAGAAGAGCTGTGATCGTGATGTCTGTGATTGTCTGATCAGTGATGTGATCTGTGATGGCCGGCGAAGCGAAAATGTCCATAGAGCTGGCAAGCAGGGATGGAAGAGGCACGGGTAGGATTAAGGAAAACATGAAGGAGGATTAGGAGGTTAGGAGGAGAGTGGGATGGACAGGGTAGTGGCCTAACCACTTTGGCTTGGGGAGTGATTATGAAGTGATATGAGTTGATATGTGTATTGATAGGGAGGCAAGGCTGTGCTCATAAATGATGGTGGTGATGTTATGGTGATGATTTTTTTTTTTTTTTTTTTTTAGATGATTGAATGATTGCTGGCTGCCAATAGCAGCAAGCTGTAGCTGTTGCACAACAAGAGGAGAGAAGTTGCCATGCGGACAGAGTCTTGGTGCCGCATCCGTAGAGCAGTGCTGTGGTGACTTGCAGATGTATTGTTGGTATAGGATCTTGTAGGTGGTGTATACAGTGAATTTGTTCTGGTTAGTAGAGGTATTGGTGACTGATGTTGACTTGTTATTTCATAGTTCGTTCTTGTTAGGTGTATAAAGGATCAGGAGGTTCCCAGTCATCGTCCTCCTCACGTGGTAGGTTACTAAGTATTCTGGGCTGAGGGTAATTCCTGTTGTGGATGTACCGCCTGACTCTTTGCTGTAGTGACATCCTCCTTGTTCTGTGAGGCTGGTCTCGTATTTCATAATTGGTTGTGTTGTAAACCGTAAAGGGATCGTCACGATTTGGTAAGTAGGTGTACTTCATTTTGTATAACTGTTTTGCTGAGAGTTTGTGGAGACGTCTATTCAACGGTTCCATCTTTAATTGGATGTGGAGTCTGTCGGTCCGAATTTTATCAGCAAGTGTCACTCCTGCTACAAATCTTAGTGCTCTATTTTGAACCCTTTGAAGTTTCACCATATTTGACTTTTTAGTAAGAGCAAGCGGGGTGTATGGGTATTCCAGGATAGGTCGAATGAGCATTCAATATAGTTGTAGCTTCACATGCGTTGGGGCTTGCCTGAATCGGTACAGCCGAGCTAGTTGTGCTTTGGCTAAGGTTACTTTCTTATTAATATGTTCAGTGGAATTCAAAAGTCTCGATATTCCATAGCCTAGAATTGTAGTAGAGTTCTTTACCTGTATTAACGAGCCACCAATGTTGATGACCCCAAGTGTACTTGCCCAGCTGCCCACTGAGCACAGTTGAATCTTGTTAGGGTTTGTCATGATTATCCAGTCTTGTTCCCAACTTGCTGTGGCTGCTAGTTCCTCTTTCGTCTTCCTTATGACTGAATCGTGTTTAGTTCCTTGGCCAGCAGGCATCGACGACACTACATGGATGACATCATCTGCAAATTGAGTGATAATAGTGTCGTTGTAAATAGGGCGTGGCAAGTCATTTACAAAAAGATTGAAGAGGAGTGGGCTTATGCACGATCCCTGAGGAACTCCTGCTGTCGGAATAAAAGAATCAGCTTCCTTGCTGTTAAACATTGGAATTATTGTTCTATGGCTTAGAAAATTTCTGACAAGTCTAAGGAGGGTCCAGTTGTGGTGTGGTATGGATTGCAGCTTGAAGAGCAGACCATTATGCCATAGACTGTCAAAGGCCTTGTTGACATCCCTGGTTGCTATTATTGCAGTCTGGCGCTGTTTCCTAATACTGTCTGCTGCATCGTAAATGATGTTGATGGCATGCTGTGTCGATCTGTGGTTCCTAAAGTAAAACTGTTTTTCTGTATACAGATGGTGGTACTCCATGTAGTAGTTAATACGATTTGACAGTATTTTCTCAAAGCACTTTCCTGTCGACTCCAACAGGGAAATAGGCCTATAGTTTCCAGGGACGTGTTTGCTTTTGCCTGGCTTCGGGATAAAGATCATTTTGGCAGTTTTAAATACTTGTGGAAAGTGGCCTGAGACGAGGATGGCGTTGAAGACATTGAGCAGGGACTGTACGTAGTTTAGAGGTAGAAACTTCAGTTGGTTGACTGTTATTCCTGACAACCCTGGTGCTTTGTTCCTCGTTTTCTTTAATACTTCCAACAGTTCCCGTATGGTAATGGGTCGGGTGATCGGGTGGTCAGGGTCAAGGAGTGCGGTGTCAACTAGAGGCCTGCTAGCCAGGTTCCCAACGTTTTCAGCAACCCATTGGTTGACTGTATGGTGGTTGTCATTGTTGATCTGGCTGTTGTTTTCTGTGAAGATTTCCTCCCAAACCAGTCCCATGAGATTAGCCTGCAGCTGTGCATCTTCCACTCTGGTGGTTATTACCTCGTTGTTGTCATCAGTATATGTATAGTTGAGGTGCGACAGTGGTGTCTTTGTTGATCCTAGGAGTTTTCTGATCTTTCCCCAGAATCTGGCAGGTTCTCTCTTGTACTGGTTCGCTTGGTTGACTAGTGTACCCCAAATATGTCGTTTGTGTAGGAGCGTGAGGCCCAAGACTTCACGTCTGAGGACTTGAATGATTTGGAGGGATGGCTGGCCTGTGCGTAGGCGCCTCACACATTCTTGTTGGTAATGCCTCATTTTATCCTTGATCTCTCTGGTTGGTTTGTATTACTGAATTATTCTGGTGTTGGTTAGATCACAATTGGCCATAGTTGCTTCAGTGATGCGAGTATGTATAGAGGCTATTGCTGTGTCAATGTCCTGGACCGGTTGATTGTCAAGATCAGCGGTTGGATCAGAGCCAAGGAACTCCATATATGGACGAAGTCGAAGCGTGTTTAGGTTGGGTCTGGGGCGTCCCAGAATTCTAAAGGGAGATGCTTGGAGATGGAGAATAACAGGTATGTGATCTGAACCTACATCATTACCTGGGAGTATTCTACTGTGAAAGATGTTGCATTCAGCATTCGTCAGTATGATATCAGGTTTTCCTTCGTGGTTACCTACAAAGGTTTTAAAGTAGGGACCCAAGAAGGTTAAGTGCCTTGCTGTCATGAGGTTATATAATAGTCGACCTTTGATGTCATCCCGTCCATTGGTGTCGTTGAAAAATGCTGCATGGTGGGCATTAAAGTCCCCTGCAAGGATCGTTGGGACATTTCTGTTGAGCACCTAGTGATTGCCGGCGAAGCGAAAACGTCCATAGTGCTGGCAAGTAGGGGATGGAAGAACGGGGCGAGGCTGCAGAAATCTTGAGCAAGGATCCGGGGATGAGGTGAAGAGGGGAGATGAAAGATCGGTGGCCCAACCACCGTGGATTTGAGCTTGATCAGATGAAAGTAGAATTGAGTGGGGTGTCATTTGCAGTACACACAGAGGCCGAGAACGCAAGCAGCTGGCAGTGGAGGTTTGATGTCAGATGTTGATGTTAAGTCAGTTCGTTAGTAGTCTTCTTTCTTGTTGATTTCACCAAACTTTGATCGTTGTTCTTTTTTTGGGCTTGTCGGTCTTGGTGGTCACGGTTCGTGTTGATGCTGGGAGGTGATCTTTCCTTGGGGGTGATGGTGTACCGACAGATACGTCCTCATCCGATTCATCAAATGAGTGAGGAGCAGGGGTGTTGACACGCTGGGGTAGATTTCTTGAAGGTTGGGTTCTTGAGGGTTGATGTCTTGAAGGTAGAGTTCTCGGAGGGTGAGTAACAGCGGTAGGTACTGCAGCAGAAGGTGCTGCATAGTCGGTACCCTCTATAGGGTCACACCAAGGGTCGATAGCAGCGAAATTCGCCACTGAGACGGGTGAAGGGACAGCAGCAGCTGGAGAAGCGTGTGGAGCAGGAGCTGACAGTATGTCAGAAAGCGTGGCTGCGTTCACAGTGATGTCATGGTTGGTAACTGGAACTGATGCAGAAGTGGGGGTCCCAGGAGGCAGAGTCTTGTGAGCTGTAGGTACCCGAACAGGAGCTGAGGGCTGCATTGCAGTGGCGGAATCGTCGTCGTCGGATGTAGAGTCAGCATCCTCCTCTACAGGGTCAGTTGTTGGAGATGAACGCGGAGCGTTGAAAACTTCTTCAGGAATAATGAAGGTAGGGAGACCGTTCGCCTTGTACAGAATTTTCAGAAGCCTCACAAATTCTCGGGGGTTATTGCCAGCAGTCATTCTGGCTGTTGATATCAGAGCTTTTACTGTGCTCTGCCCAATTAGCTTTGTCTTTGGTTGGGCCGGTGGCGATGGCTGGCTCGACGAATCGCTGGTTGGCGTTTGGGAGCTGGCTCCCCATTGGCTGGTGGCCGGCGCCGAAAAATTTTTGCTTATATACGCCGTCTCGAGGCGCTTGCTCGAGCGCCATTGGCTGCTCGACTCGCCTACGTCACCCCGTTGCCCCTCCCCTCCTTCCTCTGGCTGCAGCCAACAGGCGGCTCACCTCAATCACTATTATCGCTGATTTTGCTCTATTTTTTGGATTTGTGCAAGTCATTTCACAGGGACGTGAAACAGACGAGTAGGCAACTGCAGTTTTGAAAGAGTTGTGAGAAAGCCTTGTTTCTGCTCGAGTGCAAGCATAAAGTAAGGACAGGCAGGAGTTAGGAGCTGCCATGCTACAAGTACGTCCGCTTGACGGGATATAGTCGGGGGAAATTTCAGATTGACAGAATTCTCACCTATCATGACAACTACGACACGTTCCTCAGAAACGTCCTAAGCAGACCCAGACATACGCACAACCTCTTTAACCTGATCGACGATCCACCTCCTGCTCCGTCCTTTACATAACCCCTCTCCTATAATATCACTACTCAAATCACCAAACTTCCAACTATAACCTCCTAACTCTTCTCCCCCCTCTTTAGGGGGGGACCAACTAGCTCCCGTTTTCTGGTGCCTTAGGTGGGCCGCGATGCTGATTAACAGATCAAAGACCACATCTGGTGTGAGCCTCCAGGGCACACCCAGCTGAGGACTGCTGTCTCCGTGGGTGCTCAGAAAAGACGAAATGTTGTCACAGATCCGATTCCTTGCCTTCACTGCCTAGTCTGGTCATAACGATTTCAATGCCATGCAGCTGGGTCTAGCCCTGGCACTTTACCTCATACTGAAAACCCTTCCTCTCACCCCCACTAATTCTTCCCCTATCCCCACTTCCACGCTCACCCATTAGGGTATCTTGACCTATATTTAAATGAATGAATGAATGTCCTTTTCACACCAACGTCTGATTCCTTAGAGTGCATGAGTGGATGGATCGATCAGCTCGCCAGCCATAAAGCAAGCCAGCATCGTCTCGCTGTCATTACAGCAGCTGTTATCTCCAGCCTCGACGAGCACTTCGGTGCAGCCAAAAACCAGTTCCAGCCAGCAGTTATTGGAGCAGAACCAGGCGCTTCCCAGCCAGCATCTAGTCCTAAGCAGTGACATCTTCTTCGTGGCATCTTCTGTGTGTTGTCCAATGTGCTTGTGTCCAGGTCGGACTGCATTTAGGTGAACAGCCCCACTTCGAGCCAGAACAGGCCCAGGTGAGAAGACGGAAGTTCACCTTTTGCAGTTGCGTCATGGCATAGGTGCATTCTTTTTCTCCTCTCCTAAAATTCTTCCGTTTCTGACACTGCCGAGCCAGTTGTGGAATCTCGTGATCGTGCGAGCCCACCATAACTGGGGGTTGCAACCTTCCGGAACACGGTGTTTGTTCGTGGTGAGACCCTTAGGCCAGGTCTTAGACCTGGCCTACACACTGACCCCCACTGAGCTTATGGAATCACAGTGATTGGCACAAGACACGGGACTGTCAGTAGATAGTGAGTCACAATGGCTCACTGTCTACGGATGACCTACACTGGGAATACACCCATAGACACTATTGACTGCATCACTACCTTTTACAATGCCACTGGCACACCAGCCACTAACCATATCAAACACGCCAACACAAACACCATCAAATTTCTCATTGCCTCAGAAGACGACCTTTTTGCCTGTTTCAAGGAACCTACTTTCAGTAAACTCACACAAGCTTCACTGACTCCTGTTCTCACTATTGAACAAAAAACTAAATGCTCGGTCCTTGTAAGAAATGTCGACAGCTCTGTCCTTTCAGCACCTAATACTATCAATCTCTCTCAAGACATCTCACACAGGAATGCTATTACTGTAGTGGAGATATACCCAGTGCCCAATACAAAACACCTCAAGATCCAATGTTCCTCCCCTACAGAAGCTCAAAAACTCTTGCACCATGTAATTAAAATCCTCAACACCAGCACTCCTCCCTATCTCATTAGTCCAGTTGACTATCTTCCTTTACTACAATGTTTCAAATGTTATAAGTATAATCACGAAACACGAAAATGTAAAAGCCCACAAATTTGCTCCAAATGCTCTGCTGAAGGTCATTTCTATACTCAGTGCTCTGCCCCTATCCTAAAATGCACCAATTGCCAAGGTGCTCACTCAGCAGTTGACAAATCTTGCCCTTTGAGAAAGCAAACCCTAAAATCTCTTCGCAATAACCAACCTCGCACTCAAGCACACCCTCATTCCTCTTCTTCAACCTCCCATAACCTATCTCATCACCAAACAGCATCAGCCACCTCAATGTCCTATGCCAGTGTCCTTAATGCTTCACCTCACCAGCAACATCATCATAATACTACACAACAAACTCAGTCCTCTCCACCTCTCTTCCCTCACCCACCACCTCCACCTTATTCTCCTCTTCAGAACCTTTCATATGAACGAGTCACTGCCTGTGTACAAGCTGCTTACTTGAAGGCCAAGGACGATGGCCGTGACTTTGCTGACTATCTTCCAATCTTTCTCACTCATAACGGCCTTCCTAGTATCTCTGTTCCTCCTACTCAGCTATTGCGCTCTGCTCCATTCTCGCCTAAAGTCCTCACTCCACAAACACCACGACGTTTCCTGCCCGAAACGCTTTGCGTAATAGTGGCTTTAGGCATTGTATGTACTAGCTCTATCTATAAAGCCAACAAACTTTGTAAATCTCTTTATGTATGTACCTTACCTAAATAAAGATTATTATTATTATTATTATTACTTCAGCTGAGGAAAATACTACAGTTTCCCCACAATGTTCTCCCAACCCACTCCTGACTGCTACAGAAAACGGTGCCACTGACCAAACAGCACATCCTGGACTATCCCAAACTGAACCATCCATGTCAAAAGCACCTTCACCCTTTTCTCCCAACATTGTCCCCTCCACTTCTAATCTGACTTCAAACACTACAACCTCTGATACCTCTCACCCGGTTCCTGCCAACAAGCCTTCTGCCTACCTCCATTCCCCAACAACTCCAGTGATTTCTTCTGTAACTCATCTCATCTCGTCCCGAGCCCGCTCAGCAACCCGTTGTCTTACTCCCACCTCCCACTGTCAATTTCCCACAATTCCTACCACCCTCCTCCAAGATGCACCCTCCTCAGTAACTGCCCAAGTCATTGAATCACGCAAACCTCATGCTCCTGTACATGCACAAAACCCCACCAGCACCCCATCAAAACCTAAAAATTCATAAAGATCATCCAACTTAATGTGCGGGCATATTTCTCCATTAGACACATGGTGTCAGATTTTATTGAGATCGAGAGACCTGATGTGCTATTATTAAATAGCACATACATTACGAACTCATATAAAATCAAACACTATGGCTACTCCTCCTACCAGTCACCAGATGAAGCACATGAAGGAGTTGCAATACTCATCCGTTCTTCATACAAACACGAACTTCTACACACTCATTGGCTTCACAAACATTTCCTAGCCATTAAAGTTCATACACAAATGGGGTCTCTCATCATCTGCACAACCTACACCCGTCCTAACACAGACATTCCCATGCAAGATTTCATAACTCTCTTCAACAACTCTCACTTGCCTGTTTTTCTGCTTGCAGACCTCAATGCACAACACCCTACATTCCACCACAATACCACAAATCAGCATGGCAGACAGCTTCACCAAATATACACCCAAAAACATCTATTCTTTCTTGGCCCTGATTTCCCCACTTGTTTCACACATACAGGTTCTGGCCGGCCTGATCTCATATTCACCAACAGACACGGCAGCAACTTCAACACTTCATTTCACCAGGGCCCATTACGGGCTCTGATCATATTCCCTTAATTCTCAGTCTCCACAAATCCTATTCTCATCCCCAGCACTCCTCAATTCTCATACCATAGGGCAAACTGGGACATGTTCAAACAACACATTGATGACACTGATCTCACTTATGAATACAATGACAAACATCACACTGACATCGACACACAAGCACGCAACATACAAGACACCATCATTCATGCAGCAAACATCTCCATTCCTAAAACAACACACAAACCACATTTCACTTTCACCCCCTCCATTCGCTCCAAACGCCTCTTAGCTTGCTATCACACTAGATTCTTACAAAACATACATCGTCATGGACAAATACTATGGGACCTAACAGCATTAAAAAACCATATCCTTAACAGCCTAGATGAAGATCACACAAAACATTGGAAACACCTTATAGAACAAGCAGAACAATACAGAAAACTGACACCTCAAGAATTCTGGAAACGAATCAAACGATTACAAGGATCAACTCACACACCGTTTAAATACCTTCTACATAATAACAACAAAATCACTGATCCTGAAGGAGTTCTCAACATTTTTAAACACCACTGGGAACAAATCTTTCACCCACATCCTCCTGAACCATTTGCCCGCCCCAACATTGAAATAGTCGAAGACTGGATACACCAAAATAGACAAGCAACTACACCAGACGACCTCATCCACCTTGAAAATCTCAATTCAAACACTGAACTACAGACTCCCTTAACTCTAGCTGATGTCAAGACAGCTCTCATGGGCACTCGTCGTAGAGCCCCTGGTGCGTCTGGCATTGGACATATCCTTCTTAGACAACTCCCTGCTTCTATCATTACTGCTATCACTAACCTATTCAACGCCTCCCTGGCCTCTGGATACTTCCTTCTCAACTTTAAGTCTGCCACAGCCGTTCTTATTCCAAAACCTGGGAAACCCCACACTGACCCAAAGAACTATAGACCCATCAGCCTTCTAGAGACACTTGGCAAAGTCTTTGAAAGGCTGATCAACCAGAGACTTAGAACCCACCTTGAACACAATGACTTACTCACTAACAAACAGTTTGGATTTCGGCCTCACCGGTCCACTCACGACGCCTTAAACATCATGACTAACTACCTCAGTATCAATCAGCACCAAAGACTTAAGACTGCACTCATCACTAAGGACGTTGAGAAGGCCTTTGACACTGGCATGACGGCTTAAAATTCAAACTGTGCAACAACTTTAATCTTCCTCTTATCACCACCAAACTTCTTTCTAACTACTTAGACAATAGGACAATGAGAATTAAGTTCCTCCGACAACACTCTGACTACTTCAACTTACACGCCGGTGTTCCCCAAGGTTCTGTTCTTGCCCCAACACTCTACATCCTATACATAAACGACATTCCTGACCCTGTTCATCACACTTCATTAACCATATGTTACGCCGATGATGTCTCTCACCTTGTCACCAGCAACACCATTGATACACTAACAAACAGAGCACAAACAGAACTTGATGTTGTCACTGAGTGGTAGTACAAATGGCGTATAAAAACCAACTCCAGCAAATCTAAAATCACCTACTTTTTCTGTAAAAGAACTATTCGCCCAATTCCTCTCAAACTCTATTCATACACTCAAAATCCTACTTATATCTCTGTATCTCCCTCCTCCACAGTCCTGGGACTCACATTTGATCGACAACTACTCTTTCACACACACATAACACAGAAACATGCAATAGCTCTTCAAGCCATGAAGAAACTATACAGACTTAGATTTGCAAAACCTGACACAAAAATGCACCTTTACAAAGCACTTATTAGACCTCTCCTAACATACGCTCCACTAGCTCTTTCTCTATCTGCACGTACTAACAAAATAAAACTTCAAAGAATACAGAATAGAGCACTAAGATGGGTACTCAACACCCGATGGCAAGAATTAAATACCAGTCAAAGTCTCCATGAAAGTACGAACATTCCTGCCCTAAATACCTACTGGAAAACTTTATCAGACAAACAAATCGATAGACTACTCACTTATCATGAACAACACATTGATTTTCTCCTACACACTCTCAGACTACCACGAAACAATCATGACCTCTTCTCTACCATCCATGATCCTCCTCCAAACTCTGTATTTCGTTAAACTTATCTCTCAACACCCAGCATCCACTATCATTACATATTCAGCTCTCAACAACCAGCACAAACAATCCGTAAAAAGTTCAGCCCTGACGCTCTTGAGCCAATCACTGTGATGTTGTGAGTTTGTGATGTCCCGATGTTGTCACTGAAAACACCCGACTGAGTCCCTGCCTCGAAAGCCGCAACCTAACGACACGCAGCTGGGTTTAGCCCTGGCACTTTTTCTCTTACAAATCTTCTTCCTCTCACCCCCCTTATCTTCTTCTGTCCCCACTTCCAAGCTCGCCCCTATGGGCATCTTCTCCTGTATTATTCTGATTCTGAGTCCTTTCCTTTGGAACTTCATAAAGAGGATCAAGGGAAACTCCTCCTCTTCTGTCTTTACATACATCACTCACAACAATCAAAACTACACAGATCCCTCAGAAGTAGTAGACATATTCAAACAACACTGGCAGGACATCTTCAATCCCCACCCCCCACAGCCAACAGCAATACAAAACATAAACAGAGTAGAAACATGGATACGACACAACCCTCATGCCATCACACACTACCCTACCATTGACCTCACGACACTAGACGACTTAGAAAGTGACCTCACAGAATCAATACTACCTAAAGAAGTTAAACTCATGCTCAAGAACACCAGACGTAAAGCCCCAGGAGCCTCTGGCATTGGCCAAGCTCTCCTCAAGCAACTTCCAGACCCCCTAATCTTTGCACTCACAGACGTCTACAACGCCTCACTAGCATCAGGATATTTCCCAAGCCCATTCAAAGAAGCCACAGCAATCCTCATTCCAAAACCCCAAAAATCCCCGACAGACCGATCAGCCTACTAGAGACATTAGGGAAAGTATACGAAAAACTCATTAATCATAAACTCAGGAATCACCTAGAACACAAAAACATATTGACAGACAAACAATTTGGCTTCAGACAACACCGCTCAACACAAGACGCACTGAACATAATAACAAACTACCTCTCCATAAATAAACACCAGAGGGCCAAGACGGCCCTCATTGCAAAGGACGTCGAAAAAGCTTTTGACACTGTATGGCACGAAGGCCTACGTTACAAACTCTGCACTCTGTTTCAACTATCTGACAACATGCAGAGGCTACTTTGCAGCTTTCTAACAAATAGAAAGATGGAAATCAAGTTCCTCAGCAAGCTGTCAGGTTACTTCAACCTAAATGCAGGTGTCCCCCAGGGATCAGTTCTCTCACCAACCTTATACATACTCTATATAAACGACATCCCTGACCCAATATACTGGACATCAATGACCCTTTGCTACGCTGACGACGGAACCCAACTGATCACAGACTATACGATTAACGCCCTCACACGGAAAGCACAACAAGAAATAGACAAAGTCACCCTCTGGGAACACGACTGGCGAATAAAAACAAACACCAACAAGTCTAAAATTACATACTTTTTCTACAACAAACGACGTAACCCTGACCCAGTAAAACTCTACTCTCAATCACCAGATGCAACCCAGATCCCAAGAGTCAACAAAACCACAGTACTTGGACTCACATTAGACTTTAACCTTCGCTTTCACACACACATAACACCCAAGAAAGCTATAGCCTCAAACGCTCTATCAAAACTCTTCCCACTCAAACATGCCTCCCAAGCCACCAAGCTCTATCTATACAAAACACTTATTCACCCACTCCTAACATATGCACCTATCCCACTCTCACTTGCAGCACCAGCAAATAGGAAGAAACTCCAGCGTACCCAGAACAGGGCTCTGAGATGGGTGTTCGATACCCATTGGCAGGACTTCACCACCAGTGAGGCCCTGCATGAGTGGGCGAACATCCCACCTCTAAATATAACCTGGGATACTATGGGGAAGAAACAGATTGACAGAATTCTCACCTATCATGACAACTACGACACGTTCCTCAGAAACGTCCTAAGCAGACCCAGACATACGCACAACCTCTTTAACCTGATCGACGATCCACCTCCTGCTCCGTCCTTTACATAACCCCTCTCCTATAATATCACTACTCAAATCACCAAACTTCCAACTATAGCCTCCTAACTCTTCTCCCCCCTCTTTAGGGGGGGACCAACTAGCTCCCGTTTTCTGGTGCCTTGGGTGGGGCACGATGCTGATTAACAGATCTAAGACCACATCTGGTATGAGCCTCCAGGGCACACCCAGCTGAGGGCTGCTGTCTCCGTGGGTGCTCAGAAAAGACGAAATGTTGTCACAGAGATCCGATTCCTTGCCTTCACTTCCTAGTCTGGTCATAACGATTTCAATGCCATGCAGCTGGGTCTAGCCCTGGCACTTTACCTCATACTGAAAACCCTTCCTCTCACCCCCACTAATTCTTCCCCTATCCCCACTTCCACGCTCACCCATTAGGGTATCTTGACCTATATTTAATTCATTCATTCATTCTAGCGGATCAGTACTTTGCTTTAAGGGGTCAGACCCCACCCTGATTCGGTGCATTAAACCGGTAAGAGACGGGAGACCTCTTAAGGAAAGTGCAACCCTCTAGATCAGGCTCTCCTGCATCCAGCACTGCCGGGTGGGTAAACATTAGGCAGCAACGATTAGAGCCATGATCTACTGAATCAAGGTACGATTCAGAGGGAACCAGACCCCTACTCGATCAGAGATATCGGATTTGATCACCACTACAACCAATGTTGCACCCCTGGACGTCGTAGTCAATGATGAAGGACTCCCTCAACTGCTGTTCAGCAGTGCCGAGGCCGTACAACGCCTCTTTAAGCCCATTCACCTCACTGCTCTCGAGGAGGCGCACATGTTCCTCACCCCACCACGACACTACCTCGCAGCCAGGACTGTTTTTGTAAGGAGAGTGAGCTCCCTCATCTCCGAAAAAGCTACCACCGACGTCGCCACCAGCATAACCGAAGATAACCCTTCCTTGACTGCAGTCACTGTAAAATTCATCCCTGTGCAGGACAGCCACCTCTCCACTATGAAGGTCACCTTCACCTCGCCTGAGGAAGCTACCTCTGCTACCATCAACGGCTTCCGGTGCTTCGGCCTCGCTTGTACACCCCGACAAATAACAAGAGAACATTACTACCAGCTACGACAGTGTTTTAAGTGCTATAGTTATGAGCACTTCACTAAACATTGCCCATCTCAGGACCAACGGTGCAGCAAGTGCGCCGAGAATCACCACTTCAAACAATGCACCAGCGACTTCCTCAAATGCCTTCTCTGCCAAGGTCACCATACTGCCGTCTCTGCTGAGTGTCCACAAAGACGTCAAGAAATACAGAAGATGACCGAAGCCAGGCAAGCCAACACCACACGACGAGAACCGTCAACATTCAACGTGCAAGCCGCCAACTTTCCTCTACTTCCGGGAGGGGGCGGAGCTTCTGCACAGACTGCGTCCCATTGGGGCCCTGGGTCCCAGCCCGCCAACCAATCATCGACGCAGCAGCGACAGCCACAACTTTACTCTGCTGAATCAACAAGCCAGCCCTCACCACACCAGATGCTGCTCCCTAACAGGAACCATAATGTCATAATGGGACTCATCCGCACTGCTGAAATGATTGCAGGCACGAACACCAAGGAATTTGTACGAATTCTGAACATTATGTACGCAGACAACGGTTTACCAACATTTACTGTTCGTGACGAGCTCTTCACAACAACAGCCTCAGCCAACACCAATGCTACGACTTCAGCAACAAATACCACTTCTGCTTCTAACATCAACATCACCATCTCTTCAACTGCATTGGCAGATATCCTGTCTGCTGACGCCCACCCTGTGCAACCTGCTACAGATTCTGCTACATCCTTGCACACTGCTACTACTCCAGACGAACCATCTACTTCTCCAGTGGTACCTGAGACTGCACCAACTTCACCAGCTTCACCAGAAAATACACCAGCCGCACCTGAGACTACACCAGCTTCACAGGTACCTACACCTGATGCTTCTGCAAACCAACACTTGTTTTCCGATGATGACTCTACTGCCTCGATTGACGTTGAAGCACAATCACCATCTCCAGCAACAGAGGAGTCTCCAAGAGTCTCCGCACTATATGATCAACGTGAAAAACTTACACTTGGAACTCCCGAATACAGACGCCTCTCCAGCAAAATACTCAACACAAGATATGCGGAATGCCTGCTGAATGATCCAAACTTATATCTTTTCATAGGCACCGGAAGCAGTAGCACGTCGCGCTCACAGTGAGAATTAGGCGATACGCTGTTTGAGCGCCCCCGCACCAGCACCCACCTGCCTCTGCATTATTGCAGCTACATGGGACCACCGTTTTGAGGCATCTGACATCACAACCACTACAGTGATCCAATCAGCATGGATTCAACAACAGCCAGAGATGCAGAGCGCTAGTAGCACCTGTTGCTAACTTGCAAGGTCAGGGCCGCTTGGTCGGCCCAGACGAGCATACTCTCGTGGTAACCCTACCTGGGGCCACATTCTTATCGTGGTAACCCTATCTGGGGCCACAGCCATCTTCCATCCAACGCAACACCCAGGCAAACTGGCACACACTTCTTTTCAGGCAACGACGGCTCTTCCTCTCGACGTGTTCACGGTTTAGATTACAGCTTTATCAGTGATATAGCGTGCAAAGATACATTACCCTAGTGGGCCAACCCGTACTGCCACCCTGAATAAAACCAGGGACAGCTGGATGGCCTAACTTACGTAATGTGTATTGCCGTGTATAGCACTCTTTCTCTCCTCTGCTAAACATTTCTTCCTCTTCAGGCCGGGACCTACCCCCTGTGCGGTGAAAGTGCAGTGGGGTATTTGTTCTTTCCTCCCAGGTGGGGCCACAGCACGTGCTTGCGCCCTGTGTCTCCCTGCCTGGCTTGTTTGCTATGCCGATCCACTGCTAGAACCTCGTGATAGTGCGAGTCAACTAGCAGTGGGGGTTGCCCTTGAGTAACACCTTCAGGACTCACGAATACTTCGTATTTGTCCCGAACTGGGTTCAATTAGCCTGCTAGGAACCCGGAATTACGCCTCTGACAACTGAGCTCCAACCCACAGCTCACGAGCCTAAGATCCACAGCTCCACGGAGATCACAGCTACCCAGCTGAGTCAACCCACCACCACCTCCTCCACCAGACTACTACCTCACCTAAAATGCACTGCCTTCGCCTCCTGTATGCTCTTGATCCTCCCCCTGACCCTGACGGAATAGGACAGAAAATCTACATGATCACCCAGATTCCTTACACCTCCATCACCCCCACTGACAAAGGAATAAAGCTCTTTCTACCCTCTGAGTCTGACCTCTATGTTTGCCTCACTCCCAAAGTCCGAGAAGGACTACTGACAATAGGACTTACCCGCGCACTGACCTTAGAGCAGAAGCACAACTGCACTGCTGTTGCCTTCAATGTAGACACCACCTTCCTCTCCACAGTAACAACCTTAGACGGACAACACATTACCAACATTGGGAAAGTCAACAATATCATCACAGAAGACCTCTTCCACCCACCCAACACCAAGATCCTCAGACTCCACTGTTCCTCCCTCACTGAACCTGAATCCCTCCTCACTAAGGGATTTAAATTAGACCACATCTCCATCCCGCACTACAACCTCAAGAAAAGCTCATACCAAACTACCACACAATACTTCCAGTGTTATGGCTTCAACCATACCACTAGACACTACAGGGAAAAGGAACAAGGCTGCTCCTTATGCGGAAACAGAGGACACTTCCGGAAAACCTGCACAGACGGCACTCGGACCTGTATAAACTGCAGTGGAAACCACCCTGCCACCCACCACACCTGCAAACTGCAGTGGAAACCACCCGGCCACCCACCACACCTGCAAACTGCAGTGGAAACCACCCTGCCACCCACCACACCTGCAAACTGCAGTGGAAACCACCCGGCCACCCACCACACCTGCAAACTGCAGTGGAAACCACCCTGCCACCCACCACACCTGCAAACTGCAGTGGAAACTACCCGGCCACCCACCACACCTGCAAACTCAGGATACAACTCCTAAAGTCAATGAGGGAAAAGACCCCAACACACTATCCCGCTATCAGGCCCCAACCCGTTCTCGCACTTTCTTACAGTCAATATTGACTTATTAATTATGTGCATAT
The DNA here is from genome assembly GCF_040958095.1 of Procambarus clarkii. Taxonomy (NCBI): domain Eukaryota; kingdom Metazoa; phylum Arthropoda; class Malacostraca; order Decapoda; family Cambaridae; genus Procambarus; species Procambarus clarkii. Next base: position 4,616,301 of record NC_091215.1, on the reverse strand, counting down.
GTGACATACTAAACATACTAGTTTACCTTGAAAAGCTTCAAAGAAAACAACGACCTTACCTAACCTTGTTAGTATGTTAAGATAAGCATCTTATTGCTTCGTAATTACAATTATTACTTAACCTATACCTATAATAGGTTAAGTAATAATTGTAATTACAAAGCAATAAAATGCTTATCTTAACATACTAAGACGGTTAGGTAAGGTCGGTGTTTCCTATGAAGCTTTTCAAGGTAAACTAGTATGTTTAGTATGTCACATATGCACATAATTAATAAGTCAATATTGACTATACAAAAGTGCGAGAACGGGTTACAGGCCCAAACTACATGCCACCTCCCCCCCCCCAAAAAAAAAAAAACTCACTACCCAGCCCCACTACCCCAACACACTCCCCCTAAATGCTCAACCCGCACGAAAGAGAGCCCTCCTCCCCCCTCCCAGGTTTCCCACCCCTACAAAACCACACGACCATTGGACACCATCTTCCACACCACCACACTCAGACCATCCCCCCCGCCCCACACCACCACACACTGCCCTCCCCCCACACTCCACCACCCACTCCCACATATGACACCCCGAGAATGGTTGCTGCCCTTCTCACAGCCCAGATACTTGCACAAGGAGATATGTACAAGACAATCACCAACATTCAACAGATTCTGACAACAACCAACCTCCCATGCATAACCATCCCACCCAGCACCACTCCCACTCCCACCCCAACCCCCCTTCACCCCGCAGCCATCAAACCCAGCACCACCCCCCCCCCCGTCACCCCCAAGTATACAACCCAGCACCCTCCCCTCTCCCCCTGGCCTCCAACTGTTTCACACACACCCCGCCCCCCATGACAGCTACCACTCTCCAGACTAGAAGAACAAACTCACCAAAACATAAGAAAACTCTCCAGGCAAAAAGAACCTCATCAAACATAAGACAACCGAGCCAGCACACAGAAGGACATCAGGCACCAAGACGCATGTACCCTCCTTCACCTTCTTGAGGTTATCTTGAGATGATTTCGGGGCTTTAGTGTCCCCGCGGCCCGGTCCTCGACCAGGCCTCCACCCCCAGGAAGCAGCCCGTGACAGCTGACTAACACCCAGGTACCTATTTTACTGCTAGGTAACAGGGGCATAGGGTGAAAGAAACTCTGCCCATTGCTTCTCGCCGGCGCCCGGGATCGAACCCGGGACCACAGGATCACAAGTCCAGCGTGCTGTCCGCTCGGCTCCCGATACTTGCCCTTGCACTTGCACCTTAGCCCACACGTCAACCCACCCCACGCCCAACACGTCAACCCACCTCCACGCCCATTACCCAATACCACACAGGTACAAGGCCAAAGATCCCATTAGCTCAGCCCCAACACCCGTCCTTCTCAGCCAAAAGGAAAAAGACCTCCCCAGACCACCCCCCAACACTCCCCTAACCAAAATTGGCTAAGTATACTAACCCGTCCTCTTAAAAATACTCGCTTTTGGCTCATATGTGCACTATTGCCAAAAGTGGACATAATTTGAAATGAAATCGGCTCACGGAAGTGATATACCGTACTGACCCGTTTTCTGTTTCAGTCTTCCGGCTTACTTGGAAAGGTTAGGAGAGGAAACTTTCAATTAACGTTTTTCATAACGTTTTGAAACTTTATGAGAATTTCCTGTCCACCTAACCTATCAGAGAACCCTTAACTAACTGTTGTTGAAAAAAATCTCAAATTTATTTTCCTTTTTTTTTCATTTTTTTAATCATGTCCACTTTCGGCCATATGGGCAAACGGCCAAGAGCGACGTTATTTTTAAGAGGACAGGTCGGGTATACACACTCACTTTACTCACCCGACACGATCATTGTCAGAACTATCCACCACACAACCCAATGCACAAAGGAGTACCTCTCCAATTTAATTAACTGCCACAAACACTCCCTCACCCAGTCAGTAAACAATGAAAATCACACAATTCAATGTTAGAGCCTACTACAGTATCAGGCACCTAATTGCTAACTTTGTGGAGACCGAAACACCGAATGTGCTGTTACTGAACAGTACATATGTGACAAACTCTCACAAAATTAGACATAACTGCTACACAATATACCAATCCCCCTATGAAGCACATAAAGGGGTTTGCATTCTGGTTAAGAACACATTCAAACATGACCTCACCACCACCTGGCAGCACAAACACTTCCTAGCAATCCGCGATCACACACAACATGGACAGATGATCATTGGTACCACTTACATTCACCCAGATTTGCCGCTCGGCCACTGGAGGGGGTGGTTGTCGTGATTCTGCTCCCAGTTGTTGCCTGACACTGCAAGGTGGTGGTTCGCTGTTGACGGTGGAGTGCGCCGGCTGGCTGGTGGGCGGCTGGAGGTATGGCGACGTTTAGTGGAGGCCTGATTCGCCGTGTCGATACTGTGGGGCTCGACTTCAGTTCAGTATACCGTGGATTGGCCTGTGGTGTTAGTTGCGTTGTTGGATGTTTTGCGTGTGTTCATCCCCGATCTTCTGGGACTGGAGAAGATGTCTGCTAGACGAGTGGCGGTGAAGTTTGCCAAGACTGCCAAGACGTCTGTTTACCTGGCTTTTGTGAAGCGCTGTTCTGACGTAACCATTTCCTGTTTCGGCTGTATCTGTTATGGTCTTGGATCTGTGGGCCCCATTAACATTTGTGAGTGTCCATGGCGTACCATTTGACTTCCCTGAACAAGCGTTGCGTGCCGGTCTTGCCAGGTATGATAAAGTGGTCTCACATCGTGTCAACACTTTGCGTTCTGGACGGCTGCAGGGGCTCAGTATTGGTGTGTGTATGAGACTTACCGCTGACATCCCCTCCCAGGTGCAGTTCTACGGGTATACTTTGCGGGTCTTATCAGTCCCAACCGTGCACCTGTTTCCGGTGTGGTATGGGGGGCCACCTAGTGGCCGCTTGCGGCGCTGCTCGGTCTATGGAGCCTTCGGTTTTTCAACAGGATGAATTTCCCCCTTAGGTGGGGTTGTGGATACCCCTGTGGTGGCTGGTTCTGTTGCTGTGTCGTGTATCCTTCCTGCTTCGGGGCTTCCTGTTGCTGTGCCGTGTGTCCTTCCTGCTTCGGGGGTGCCTGTTCCTGTTGCTGTGCCGTGTATCCTTCTTGCTTCTGGGGTACCTGTTTCTCTGCCTGCCTCTGCTTCGTCTGCCGTGCTGGTTGAACCCATGGCCTTGGGGGGGGGGGGGTCCCTGCTCATAGTGTTCTGACGTCGGTTGTTGTGGAGGTATGTTACGGACCCGAGCCCAGCGTCCGAGCACGGAGCAGTGACGACCGCGCCATCTGTGGGTCAGCTCCCGAAACCACCTCCAAATGGACGACGCCACCTAGTGAGGACGAGATATACTGGCCACAAGGGCTAGTTTCCCGTCCTGATCAGCTCATAACACAGCCGCTGCTGACCTCTGGTGAGGTGACGCTTAGACAGCAACGCCATCTATGGAGTGGATAGGTGGGCGTTTGCGTCTAAGCCTGTAAGTGAGGTGCCCTAGAGTGTCCCCAACCCTAATGACGTGTCTGATTACAGAGTCGACCTGGGACTGCTGTAATGGAAGTTGGATCAGTCTACCCGAGGCAGCCGAAGAGTCTCCAAGTATTAGCTGCAGAAGTTGTGAGTCACCCCCCCCCCCCCCCCCCCGGATGAACACTGTTGTGTTAGCCTGCCAGTGACGTGGCAGATGAGGATTTGTCGTACCCGGGGCTGACTGGAGGAGAAGACTATCCACTGGGGTGTTGAGGTGAGGAGAGTGATCTGTGAAGTCACACGAGACTCCTGCCTAGGGCTCGCAACCCTAGTATCGGTCGTGGAGTGGCCTAACCTGCGGAACTGATTGGAACCTGCCAGCTACAGGCTGGATTTGTGGTTGAAGGCCTCCACGACGGTGCCCCCAGTGGAACTGTGATTTGGCTGGCCTGTGGCCAGGGTAGACTCGTCAAGGGAATCAAAGGATTCATCATGAGGCCACAAGAGCACCAGGACCACTCGTCTTGTGCACCGTGAACGTCCAGAGTCTTCAGAGGAAGACCACGTTGTACATAATAGTGTTTATACCTCCCCCGTGTGATAATCTATATATTATTTATGGTGATGGTGATAATTATATTATTAAGTTTTTGCCTTTGTCTCCCTTCCCCTTTAATTTACTTGCGTTACGGAGCACACCCCTTGAAAGCCACTACTAGCTTGGGGCCGGATACCCAAACTCTATTAACATCAGAGAAAGAACCCAGTTGCGACCCAAGAGGGCCGTAACAAGGTACATCCGGCTCTGAGTGTGTCGCCGGTGGTGGTCGAGGATCCTGTGGTGGAGGTGATGTGCCTCTTGGTGGGAGCAGTGTGCTTCCTCGTGGTGGGTGTGTTGTCACCTCTGCGTCTGCTGTTCAAGAGGCCTGTGGTGCTTCTGCTGTGGGTGACGTGTTGCGGCTTTCTGCGGAGCCTGGAGATGTCCCCCGTGGCTGCTCCGTACTCCCCGTCGCAAGCGGGTTCCAAGGGAGCACTCTAGGAGCAAGGGTCCTCCTGGTAAGAGGATGGGGCCTTTGTGCAGTTTGGCTGGTGGTCCTCTCTCCGCTCTTCCCCCTACTGATGTCCTGAGGCCCGGCTCCTTGTGACGTGGATTTCCCATTTGCTTCCCTGGCGGATGTGGGTTAGAGTGACAGCTGGAAAGTGGTGTCGGTGGCCCGGTGTGATACGCTGGGTGTTGTGAGCACTTTGACGATTACGAAGTCTTCTGGGTCCTCAGTCCCTGCGGGGACGTCCTCCGTGGGGCAACGGATGGGTTGCCTTGCCGTTGCGGCTGCCGCTCCTACGGTGGGTTCATGTGCGCAACCGGAGGGGCCCTCATGGGTGGGGGGGACTCGATTGTTTGTATTTCTGCCTCTGTCTATAGTTTGGGATTCTTGTTTTCATGTACTGTTATGCACCTGTGTATGGGATGTAGGGCTGGTTATGTTTGCGTGTTATCTTTATGTGTTTATGTACTTACGGTTGTCTGGATGTGATTATGTTTTATGTTATTTCTTTCTTGTGCTGTATTTTTTGTCACGTTCTATTTTTTGTCATATATCCTGTGCCCGTTTAGGGTTTTCTGTTTTCTGCTTTGTCATGTATTTTTCGTTCTTGGTTATTCTTGTGAATGTTTGATATGTTTTTATGTATTATTCCTTTATTGTATTTATCCTGTGTCTTTTCATGTATGATTTCTTCTGGTGTTGCCTGTTTTTTTTCTTTGTACATTGTGTTTTATTTTTTAAATGCAAAACGAGTTACTTTGTACTGTTATGCACCTGTGTATGGGATGTAGGACTGGTTATGTTTGTGTGTTACCTTTATGTGTTTATGGACTTAGTTTTCTAGATGTGATTATGTTTTATGTTATTTATTTCTTGTACTGTTTCTTTGTCACGTTCTGTATCCTGTGCCTGTTTAGGGTTTTTCTGTTTTATGCTTTATGTCGTGTATATGTCATTCTTGTATGTTTTCATGTCTTATTCCTTTCTTATGTTTACCCTGCGTGTATTCATGTATGATTTCCTCTGATGTTGCCTGTTTTGTTCTTTGTACATTTTGTTTTTATTTTATAATAAAAATAAAAAATAATTCAACCACGACAACACAACATGCACGCCTAACAACTACACCAACTTCACCAAAGTAAACACCTAACTTTCCTTGGCCCAGACTTCATAACAAGCTACACACACAATGGAACTGGGAAACCAGATCTCATCCTCACCAACAGAGCAGCCACCCACCTCCAATACTACATCACACCCGGACCCCTCACCAGCTCAGATCACATACCCACGTCACTCACACTCTCCAGCAACCCCACACTCATCCCAGCCACTCCACAATATGACTATCAAAATGCTGACTGGGAAGCCTTCAATCAGCACCTAAATACCGGCACACAGCCTTACAACTTCCAAGATAAACCAACCACAGACAGACTCCCAAATTCTCACCATCCAAAACATCATCATACAAGTGGCTGATGCAACCATACCAAAAACCACTCACAAAACCAGATACTCCTTCTTTCCCTCCATCAGAACCAAGAGGCTACTCACCTGCTACCACAACATTCTCCTGCAACCTTTACAGATACGGCCAGGTAAACAGAGATCTCACTATACATACTCAAAAACCACATACTCAACTGCCTAGACCTCGACCATACCAACCACTGGCAGAAACTCATACAAAAAACTGAACTACACAGAAAAACAACTCTACAACAATTCTGGAACGTCATAAACAGGATCAGGGGCAACCCCTCCTCTTCTGTCTTTGCATACATCACTCATAATAATCAAAAATTCTCTGATCCTTCAGAAGTAGTAGACATATTTAAACAATACTGGCAGGACATCTTCAACCCCCCCCCCCCCTCCCTCCCCTCACAGTCAACAGCAATTCACAACATTAACAGAGTAGAAACATGGATTCGACACAACCATCAGGCCATCACACACTACCCTACCATTGACCTCACGACACTCGACGACTTACAAAATGACCTCACAGCTTCAATACTACCTGCAGAAGTTAAACTCATGCTCAAAAACACCCGGCGAAAAGCCCCAGCTAGGAGCCTCCGGCATTGGCCAGGCTCTCTTCAAACAACTTCCAGACTCCCTAATCCTTGCCCTCGCAGACGTCTACAATGCCTCACTACCATCAGGATATTTCCCAAGCCCATTCAAAGAAGCCACAGCAATCCTCATCCCAAACCCCCCAAAATCCCCGACAGACCCCAAGAACTACAGACCGATCAGCCAACTAGAGACACTAGGAAAAATATACGAAAAACGAATAAATCACAAACTTAGTCATCACCTAGAACACAAAAACATAGTAAGAAACAATTTGGCTTCAGACAACACCGCTCCACACATGATGCACTGAACATAGTAACACACTACCTCTCCATTAACAAGCACCAAAGGGTCAAGACGGCCCTCATAGCAAAGGACGTTAAAAAGGCGTTCGACACAGTATGGCACGATGATTTGCGATACAAACTCTGTACACTATTCCAACTACCTGACAACATGCAGAAGCAGCTATGCAGCTTACTAACAAATAGAATGATGCAGATTAAGTTCCTCAGCAAGCTGTCAGGATACTTCAACCTAAATGCTGGAGTACCCCAGGGCTCGGTTCTCTCACCGACTCTGTACATACTCTACATGAACGACATTCCTGATCCAACATACTGGACATCTATGACCCTTTGCTATGCTGACGACCTAACCCAACTAATCTCAGGATACTCAATACACACCCTCACACGCACAGCACAGGAAGAAATAGACAAAGTAACCTTCTGGGAACTCGACTGGCGGATTAAAACAAACCCAACAAGTCCAAAATCACATACTTCTAATACAACAAAAGACGAAACTCAGCCCCACTAAAACTCTTCTCACAATCACTGACCCAACCCACATCGAGTCTAGGTCACGGGAGGGTGGACACGTTGTGCCACGCTCGTCCGATTAAGCTTCATATTTCGGGACATCAGAGGGATACACAGGAAATTCGTTTCTTAGTGATAATACAAGGGGCAACACACCGATAAGTTTCATGGATTGTGTCCGATAGTGCAAATTAGTCAAGATCAGCGGTACGACATCAGTGTCAAGACAAGCACGTGGCGCCACTGCTTGGTCTGAGTGCACACAACTTGATGTGACAGTGAAGACCAAAACAACTAGTGAACAGAATAGTGAAGAAGTAAGTCTAGAACGTGTAACATTAGAGCTATACCGGTGCTAAGGGGAACAAGAAGCTGATTACTGGTGATATAAACAATAAGTTGGAGGGATCTACGCCTGCCAGCAGCGTTGACTCCAGCAGGCCTACGAGATCAACAGTACTTCTATCACATGTTTGTGCTGTGGGGGGGAGGGAGTGGATTGATGGTAAGGCCTCTCAATAAGTCAGTAAATCAATCAGTGTGCAGACTTAGTGTATAATAATAGTCTTGGATATAAGTAACAAATGTAAACAAACCTCAAGAGACCATATACGGCTCGCGGCTCACGTGGGTTCTCGTTTCGTGGCACCCAAGTGGGAACAAAAGAACACTACTCCCTACACCGGACAACCCCCCCACCTTCTCTCACCCCCACCCCCAACCCCCCCTCCCTCATCGTAGCATCTCCAACAGTAACCTTAAGTCTTCAACAGGGTGCAGGGTTTATATAATATCAAATAGAACACTAAGGTATTTGATATGATATATAATATCATATCAAATACACACTAAGACATTTCACGCAATAATACAAGAGAAATTGGTAGACTGCATCCAGTGTTGTCAACTGTTTCATTAACTCCTCTGCTGTCACCTCTATATCTGATAGTCTTTCATCTAGGGTAATCTCTTTTAACAATGGGAGCCACTCAGGCTCGGTTGTGAACACTCCATGGAAACTTGCATTCAGTACCTCACAGATTTCCATGTCGCTTTCTGTATATGCCCCTTCTGTTTTCCTTTGTCTTGTCACTTGGTCATTTACCGACATCTTCCTTCTTATATGGCTATGTAGTAATTTAGGTTGCTTTTTCCCTTTGATTGCAATATCATTCTCATAATTTCTTTCTGACACTCGTCTTATGTTAATGTAATCGTTCCTAGCTTTGTTACATCTAATCCTGTTGTCCTCTGTCCTTTGTCTTCTGTACTTCCTCCACTCCCTTCTGCTTCTCACTTTTGCTTCCTGACACTGTCTACTAAACCATGGGTTATTATATTCCCTCCTGTTTTTTTCCTTTACTGTTGGAATAAATCTCTCTTCAGCCTCCTTGCATTTCCATATGACTTGGTTCATCATATCTTGCACTGTTTTTCCTCTAATTTCTTCCTCCCACTGCACTTCTCCCAGGTAGTCCCTTATCCTTCTGTAATCAAGTCTCCTTACTCGGACCTCTTGTCCTTTGGTCACAATTTTAAGCTCCATCATGTAGTCAAAGACTAGGGCACAATGGTCACTGGCTCCTAGTGGTATTTCATGTTCTAAATGCTCGATGTCTTCTACATTCTGGGTGAAAACGAGGTCTAATAGGCTGGGCGTATCCCCTCCTCTTTCCCTAGTGTCTTCCTTCACATGCTGTGTTAGGTAATTCCTGTCAATAACGTCTACCAGCTTCGCTTGCCAGGTCTCCTCCCCGCCACGGGGATTCCTTGTTTCCCAATCTATCTCTCCGTGATTTAGGTCCCCCATGACCAGCAGCTTCGCTCTCATTCTATGCACTATAGTTGCTGCTCTCTGCAGTTCATCTATACATGCCTTGTTGCTGTCCTCATACTCCTGCCTGGGCCTTCTGCTGTTTGGCAGGGGATTGTAGAGTAACAAGATTACACTCTTCTTCCCATCCACTGTCAGAGTTCCATATATGAAGCTCGTGCTTTCATTGGTACCCGGATTTTTCAGCTCATCAAACTTCCATTTCCGCTTTATTAGTAGTGCCACTCCTCCTCCGTCTCTGTGTCCTTTCTTTTCTTATCACCTGGTACCCCTCTGGAAAGATTGCATCCGAGATCATGACATTTATTTTAGTTTCCACTATTGCCACTATGTCTGGGTCTGCCTCACTAACACTCTTTTATCTCTTCTGCTTTATTGGATATCCCATCAGCATTGGTGTACCAAACCTTGAGACTCTTCTTGGAAACTCTGGTGCCAGAGTTCCTCCTTTCGCAGGGGGTCTGGGGGGCGAGTGGGGGCTGTGGGGGGTGCCTGGGAGTGCCTGGTAGGCGGTGTACGTGTACGTACGTGAGTGTTGTCTTCAGTTTACCGCGGCGGGGGGGGGGGGGGAATGTGGAGATCTAGGGGACTTGGCGGCTTATCTGGTGGTGAGGTCAAATTGAGGTCCTAGCCTCCTTTCTCTCATCTCTCTTATCTTTCTCTCATCTCTCTCCCCCCTTCTCTCATCTCTCTCCCTGTTGGAAATTTCCAACACTAATAAACTATTGTATTATAATAAATCATTATCATTATATACTAACTACAGTAGTTACTAATTTTACTAACGGTAGTGTCAACATAAATTAACCATTGCATCTGCATATTAATACTAGAATTCTCATGAAATCGAGTAGCAACATTGCGTCAGATAATGTCCAGTTAGACACATTTAGTACCAATGGGTTAGAGAACTGAATGTGATTCTCTAAAATCATCAGTATTCCATGTAATAATTACTTATGGATAATATAACTCCCAATAATCTTAAACCGAGAGTTATTAACTAAATTGTTCTGTAGTAACAGTTCTTTCTGTTATGTACGAATGTCATGGAGAAAAATAAAATCTTCTCCATTTCTCGTTTAACACCATAAAACGAGAATATGATAATATTTAAACCCCTATAATTGCAACCCCATTCTCATTAACGTATTACATCCATAATTGCGCGGAAAAGAATTATTCGTGATTAATAATTTCTGTGGTGAATGCGAGAGACGGGTTGAGGGAGGTTGAATTGTTACTTATTGTTGGGTTTAATTGTTGGGTTGAATTGTTACTTATCGTGAGCGTATTGAATACTGAGGTCTGCCGGAACCGCGTCAACCAGTCCCTGACGTTCACTGCTGTGTACGTGTAATTACGGGTCTTGGCTTCAATTGTTGATGTTATAGAAATCGTCTTAAAGCTAAGACCCTCTTCGTACAAATTTATTTTATGTGATTTGATTCTTATATAATTCTTGTAGAATCTTAGCATTGAATTGATTATTACCAGAAATGATGATTGGTAATCAATGTGATTGCTCTGACTGTTGCTCAGTAATTATAATCTTTAATATTCACAATTTGAGTTCTCATATTTGTTCTCATATCAGCCTTCTCTCATCTCTCCCACCCCCGCCTTCTCTCATCTCTTCCCCTCCCCCCCCCCACCTTCTCTCATCTCTTCCCCTCCCCCCCCCCGCCTTCTCTCATCTCTTACTCCCCTTCTCTCATTCCCCCCCCCCCGCCCTCTCTCATCTCTCCCCCCCTCCCCCTGCCTTCTCTCTCATCTCTCCCCCCCCCTGCCTTCTCTCTCATCTCTCTCCCCCGCCTTCTCTCTCATCTCTCTCCCTCGCCTTCTCTCTCATCTCTGTCCCTCGCCTTCTCTCTCATCTCTCTCCCCCGCCTTCTCTCTCATCTCTCTCCCCCGCCTTCTCTCTCATCTCTCTCCCCCGCCTTCTCTCTCATCTCTCTCCCCCGCCTTCTCTCTCATCTCTCTCCCCGCCTTCTCTCTCATCTCTCTCCTCCCTCTATCTCTCTCATACGGAGAAAACATGGCTAGGAGGCTAACTCGGGGAAGCCACCGCAGGGAGACAGACATGGGAGGGACAAACTCAGAGGATGGGGTGGAACAGGAAGCCTGGATTAAAGGAATATTCCAACAAATGTGGGATGAATTCAGTGAAGGACTGAGGGTAATGAGGGAGACAGTAACCAACCTGCAGGAAGAACTAAGGGCAACAAAGGAGGAGATAAGAAGCCTGAAGGAGACTCTCCCCCCAATACCAGACAAACCGTACCTCAGGGAGATGGGAATACTACTGTTGAGGGGACTTCTACAACACAACCCTCTTTTTGCAGAATTGCTTAAAAAGAGCCCTAAAGCTAGATCTGCAGTTAAGGAAGTTGCCATGAAAGGGGCTTCTTAGGAAGCAGCTAGAGGTACTAGCCAGCTGATAGAGCTGAAAAGAGCAGTAGTAAAAGTAGGCATTCCCCTGGAAACACAAACCGTAACTGTCTCTATTTTGTGCTTGTTACAACTTGTAATAAGTTGTTACATCTTAGCTTAACATGTTTTTGACGTATTAGAACGTTGTTACAACTTGCTATATTGGTTGTTATAACTGGTTTGGTTACCTTACCTTGAGTTTACCTTGAGGTGCTTCCGAGGCTTAGCGTCCCCGCGGCCCGGTCGTCGACCAGGCCTCCTGGTTGCCGGACTGATCAACCAGGCTGTTGGACGTGGCTGCTCGGAGCTTGATGTATGAGTCACAGCCTGGTTGATCAGGTATCCTTTGGAAGTGTTTATCCAGTTCTCTCTTGAACACTGTGAGGGGTCGGCCAGTTATGCCTCTTAGCCAGTTAGGTGTTAAAAGTTGTTCGAACGTTGTACCAACGTCGTAGTTTCGTTATGTGTTTGGCGGGTAATGAGCAAACAGAGACCAGTCCAGTGGCAAGGAGTGACTAGGACAAAAATGAAGTTAATGAGATTCTTAAAGAGGTAGATTTACAGTCTCCGTGGTGTAGTGGTAAGACACTCGCCTGGCATTCCGCGAGCGCTATGTCATGGGTTCGTATCCTGGCCAAGGAGGATTTACTGGGCGCTATTCCTTAACTGTAGCCTCTGTTTAACGATACAGTAAAATGTGTACTTGAATGAAAAAACGATTCTTCGCGGCAGGGGATCGTATTCCAGGGACCTGCCCGAAACGCTACGCGTACTAGTGGCTGTACAAGAATGTAACAACTCTTGTATATATCTCAAAAAAAAAAAGTAAAGATGGAGAGAGCTGACCAAAATATTGAGAAGGTTTTCAGGATCAGACGGTACAACAAGGACAGAGACCGACTGATAGAGGTGGTATTCACAAGCGAGAGACCAAAAGAGGACTTGTTAGCAGGGAAGAGTGGACTAGCAAATGTACAGAAGTTCAAAAAAGTATTCCTACAGAGGGATGTGACATGGGACGAGAGAAGGAGGGCAGCAGCCATGAGGAGGGAGCGCAGGGAGAGAGAAAGGAATCTGGGAGCCATAACCCCCGAGCCCTACAATCCCAGAGGCGAGCAGGGAACCCTCCACAAGCAGCTCAACAGACACAGTGAGAAAAGCACCTCCCCCATCCTCCACCCAATAGATGCCCTACCTGCCCCAACCCCTGGTGCCCAAGGTGCCCACCTTGGGTACCCTCCCCCCCTCTACCCAGGATCTCCCATCTTCCCCATCCCCCAAGCCCTTCCTAATCCCCCCATGCTCTTCCTTCTCCCCCACCCCCAAGCACTCCATTCTCCTCCACCCCCACCAAACTCTTCAGTATCCCCCACCCACCTGAGCTCTCCATTCTCCCCCACTTTCCTAAGCCCTCTCTCTTCTTCCTCAACCCCCTCAGCACTCCCTTTCCCCCAACATCCCCCCCCAAGCCTTCCTCTCTGTTATGCCCCACAAGGCCCCCATTCCCCCCAACATCCCCCCCCAAGCCTTCCTCTCTGTTATGCCCCACAAGGCCATTCCCCCATCCCTCCAAACACTCCCTCCTCCCACACCCACCAAGCCTCCCCTTCTCCCACACTCTCCCAAGCCTTCCCCTCTCCCCCCCCCCCAGCCTCCCGACCCCCCAAGCTCTCTTTTCTCCACAACCCCCTCAAGCCCTCCCCCAACACCACCCTCCCAGCCCCCGCACAGCCCAGATCCCCCAGGTCCCAATTTATAGGGAGGTGCACCTCCCTTCCTGGTGCCTCCCTGTTTCCTTGCTTCAGGGGAAGCAATACGATCTGAGAAAGGACAAAAGAGAGTCAGTTTCAGGGTGATGTACTCTAACATAGATGGGATCACAAGCATGGCAATTGAACTAAGGGAAAGAGCACAAGAAGTGAACCCAGATGTAATCGAACTCACAGAAACAAAACTCTCTGGAATCATAATGAATGCGGTGTTTCTCCAGGACTACACTGTAATAAGGAAAGAGAGGGAAGGAAGGGGAGGAGGTGGAGTGGCCCTACTAACGAGAAAGGAATGGAGTTCCAAGGAGATGGTCATCCCAGGCTGTGAGGGATTCAGAGACTACATAACAGGCACCATGGCAATGGGAGGACCAATAGTAGTAGCAGTGATATATAACCCTCCACCAAATGACAGAAGACCCAGGCAAGAGTAAGATAAAAACAACACGGCAGTTAACACTATAATTGAGAAGGCAGCCTCTGCTGCCTGTAGAAATAGATCCCATCTTCTCATCATGGGGGACTTCAATCACGGAAGGATAGACTGGGAGAACAAGGAACCTCATGGAGAGCCAAACTAATGGAGGTGGCGACAAGAAACTTTCTAAGCCAACATGTCAGAGAACTCACTAGGATGAGAGGAAATGACGAATCAGCGAGACTCGACCTAGTATTCACTCTGAACGACTCTGACATAAGGAAAATCGGTTTCAAGGCCCCAGTAGGAATGAGCGACCACAGTACACTGGTGTTTGAGTATCTGGTTGAAGAAGGGTTATTGAACTCGAGGAGGGGTACTGAAAACAAAAGGCTGGCATTCTGTAAGGAAAACTATGAGGAGATAAGAAGATTCCTAACAGACATAACATGGGAAACAGAGCTCAGGGAAAAGATGGCCCAATACATGATGGACTACATCATGCAGAAGTGCAAGGAGGCAGCAAACATGTTTGTCCCAGTCCAAAAGAAAGACAACGAAATGAAGATGAGAAACCCATGATTTAATCAGAGATGTAGGATAGCTAAGCAGCAAAGTAAAAGGGCGTGGAGAAACTATAGGAATAACAGGACACTTGAGAACAAAGAAAGATACCAGAGTGCCAGGAATAATTATGTCAGGATGAGAAGAGAGGCAGAAAGACAATACGAAATTCACATTGCAAGCAAGGCAAAGACTCAACTTAAATTGCTGCACAGCCACATCAAGAGAAAAACCACTGTAAAGGAACAGGTAATGAAATTATAGATAGGGGAAGAAGGGTTCACTACAAATGACAAGTGTGTGAGGAACTGAATAAAAAATTCTAGGAGGTCTTCACCTTAGAACAAGGAGAAATTCCAGAGATAACAGTGGGAATAGTTAACCAGGAACCACTAGAGGAGTTTGAGATTACCAGTGGGGAAGTAAGGAAGTAGTTACTACAGTTGGATGTGACAAAGGCTAAAGGCCCAGAAGGAATCTCCCCTTGGATACTAAAGTAAGAAGCAGAAGCACTGTGCTTGCCACTCTCCACAGTGTATAACAAGTCACTGGCAACAGGGGAACTGCCAGAAATTTGTAAAGCAGCTAATGTAGTCCCAATATACAAGAAAGGGGATAGACAGGAGGCACTGAACTACAGGCCATTGAATGAATGGTTCAACAAATGGCTGCTCAAGTTCAACCCGAGTAAATGTAAACTAATGAAACTAAGCGGCAGAAACAGAAGGCCAGACACAGGATACAGAATGGGAGATGAAGTACTTCATGAAACGGACAGAAAGAAAGATCTAGGGGTTGATATCACACCAAACCTGTCTCCTGAAGCCCACATAAAAAGAATTACGTCTGCGGCATATGCGAGGCTGGCTAACATCAGAACAGCATTCAGGAACCTGTGTAAAGAATCATTCAGAATCATGTATACCACATATGTAAGATCAATCCTGGAGTATGCGGCCCCAGCATGGAGCTCGTACCTTGACAAGCACAAAACAAAGCTGGAAAAAGTTCAGAGGTATGTCACTAGACTAGTCCTGGAACTAAGAGGCATGAGTTACGAAGAAAGGCTGCGAGAGATGCACCTTCCGACACTGGAAGACAGAAGAGTATGGGGAGACATGATCACTACCTACAAAATCCTCAGGGGTATTGACAGGGTAGACAAGGATAAACTATTCAACACTGGTGGTATGCGAACAAGGGGACGCAGGTGGACACTGAGAACCCACATGAGCCACAGGGACGTTAGAAAGAACTTTTTCAGTGTCAAGAGTAGTTAACAGGTGGAATGCATTAGTCAGTGATGTGGTGGAGGCTGACTCCATACACAGTTTTAAATGTAGATATGATAGAGCCCAGTAGGCTCTGTACACTAGTTGATTGACAGTTGAGAGGGGGGACCAAAGAGCCAGAGCTCAATCCCTGCAAGCACAAATAGGCGAGTACATCCCGAAAGTAAAGACTACCACAGTACTTGGACTCACATCAGACTTCAACCTCCGCCTTCACACACACACACAGTATCCAAGAGAGCTATAGCCTCCTAAGCTCTACCCCCTCAGACATGCCTCTCAGGCTACCAAGCTCTATGTAAAACACTCATTCTCAGACTCCTAACATATGCATAAGAACATTTAGACGGCTGAGACTTCGGGAGGAAACGAAGGAGGAGGCCAGTGTTGACGGGACCTCATTAAGAAGGACTGACGGGACCAGTATTAAGAAGACCTCGTCTTGGCAAGTTGTGAAAGACAGGGGTCTTAAGAAGACCTTGGCAAAACCGACAACTAATAGCCTACACCTAAAAACTTTTAACGCATTTGCCGTATTAGAGGACGAGTGCTGTGGTGAACCTGTTGTTCAACGAGGAGGCAAAGACAAAGTAACGAGGAGCATTGAAGTGCAGGTCCCTCAAACTGCTCGAAAGGAAAAGGGAGAATCGAAGCGAATTTTGGTTGTGGGAGATTCCCAGGTGAGGTATTTAGACAGAACGTTTTGTGCCAGAGATAGAGGGAACAGATTAAGGGTTTGCTATCCGGGAGCTGGAAATGGTGATATTGTTGGAAACATGAATGATATTATGACGGGAAATGGAAACAAACCCATTATTTGTATTAGTGCACCCCCTCCCCGCTCAGCTCGTTGTCGCCGTGTGGGGGCTTAGTGGGCGGCTGCCGGAGTGTGATGCTCCTTGGGACAGTCCTCTGTCCTTTTCTAGCCTTGTGCTCCTGCTGCCGTCCTCTCCAATTCTGCTGGGCATCTTTTCCTTTTCCTTCTGTTTCGTTTTTCTCCCCCCTCTTCTCCTATCTGCTTGCCGTTTCCTGCCAACCTTTTGCTCGTTCTGGTTCTTCCCTTGGACTTCTTCTATTTTGACGCCCGGGTGCTTGAGGAGGCATACTCTTGCACCCGTAGAACTGTAGTACCCGACGTCGAGAGCGAGGGGAACCTTTTATTGTCAATCCCCCTTTCGTCACTGAACCCGATCTCGATGGACTGTCGGTTTCTTAAGGTGGCGTTTGTGGGGCGTATACTCATGACGCACCCCTAGGAGGCCCCGACAAGATCGGCGATAGCTTCTTGTTGGGTGTCCTGCCTCTAATTGTGGCTCCATGGTGGGTGTGGGGGCACATTCGTGAATGAATTCTTCTTTTCGTCAAGATGATAACCCCTGTTTCGGCTTCTTCTGGTTTACCTTCTCAGGCTCGTGGGGTGGGCGACCAAGCCCCCGAGTCGGTCCGTATTGGAAGACCGGGCTCTGTAGCCTCCGCTGCATTGGGCCCCGACCTTGCTCCTCCTTTGGCCTCTCTGACTCCTTCCCCTGGCTCCCCTCCCTCCTCTGTGGTTGGGTCGAGCCCCAAGCCCCCAGTGGTGACTACCTCGTCCCCTGGCGCGGCTCCTTCTCTAGTTGTAACTACTGAGCCTTTTAACCCCTCTCTCTCTGGGGGTTCTCACCGCTGTCCTCGTCACGGCCGCCCTCGCTCGATTCCTTCCAGTTCTGCTACCTATCAAGCCTTGTTTGGTCCCGCTTCGTGGGCCAAATATTTTGATCTCCTCCCTCTTGATTCTGCGCCTCCTGACGATTTCTCCCTCCATCGACATCTCATTGATTCCGTGGATGCCTCCATTACTTTCAACCCCACTCGTCTCGGTACATGTGTCGTTGCTGCTCCTTCTCAGGATGCTGCTTCCCGCTTGGCTGCCTTATCCTGCCTTGGCGAGACCCCCGTTCGGGTCTCGAAGAACGCTCAGTTGAATGCCAGTGTTGGCACTATTTTGCTCCCGCCCCATGTTGCGACCGGTGTTCGGGACCTGCGCGACTGCCACGACGATATTCGACATATCCTCGCTGCCCAGGGCCATTCTATTCTCCAGGTGGACACGTTTACTCGTCCCCCTCGTGGTAGTCGCCATCAACCACTCCGGGTTGTGAAGATTACCTTTGATGGTAGGACCCTTCCACCCTCTGTCATTCTTGCTGGTGCCAGGTGCTCTGTCCAGGAGTACATTCCTTCTCCTCGGCTCTGCAACAAGTGCTGGAGGTTTGGGCATGGTGCCCTCCGCTGCTCCGGGACTGTCTCTCTCTGTCCTTTGTGTGGTGGCGAAGGTCACTCTAAGTCGGAGTGCACTTCTCCCCAGGCTCGTTGCCTCAACTGCGGTGAGGCCCATCCTACCTTCTCCCGTGCGTGTGTCCATTACAAGCTTGAGGCAGCCGTCCTCACCTTGAAGCACTGAGAGCGTTTATCTTTTCCTGAGGCGAGGCGCCAGGTTCGCCGGCTCCCGCCTTATGCTAATATCTCTTATGCTCGCGTGTTGCGCTCTTCCTCTCCTCGTCCTTCCCGCCTTCCTCAGACTCACAACCGTTTCCGGGCCTTGGACCCTGATGCGCCCACTGCCCCCTCCTCTGTTCCTTTGGGTTCTCTCCCGAAGGATCCTCCTCCTGGTCCTCTGTCTGGAGTTCCCCTTCCTTCTACCCGGTCTGTCGTGTCTTCTGTGTCTTCTTCCTCGTCCCCCTCCGATCCTCCTTCCCATCCTCTTCCTCCATCTATCGGCTCTAACCACCGCCTGTCGGTGCGGGCGGATGTCCATCGCTCTCCTAACGGCCGTCGTGTGTGCTCTCGTTCGGCTTCTCCTGTTGAGACACTGGAATCCGTTGCCCGGTACGTAGTTGCTGGGACACCGGTCTCTTTAAGTCAGAAGCGTAAGCATGGCTCCTCTCCTTCCTCTTCCCCGGCGGCGGCGGGTAAGAAGGCTTTGCTTTCTTCCTCAGCTCCTCCTCCTGGCTCTGTTGCTCCTTCCCCTCCCGTTTCAGTGCTTGCGCCCCCTGTTCCTGCTATGGAGGTTTCTTTGGCCCCTGCTTCCCTTTCGGTTGCTGCTCTTGCTGGGGTGCGCTCCTCTCTTTCTACTCCCCCTCTTCCTGCTGCTGTCCTTGACTGCTCCTCTCCATTGTCTCCTCCTCTTCCTCCTCCTCCTCCTCCTCCTCCGGCCCCTCCCGCCCACCTCTGATCTGTTCTCCCGTTTCCTTCCCTCCGTCTTTGCTCAGTTTACCCATGCCCCCTAACCCTGACTTTGCTGACCCTGATCCCGACCCTGATATTCTTTAACGTGCTCTGTTGCTCTTTCGCCTTTGTTTCTTCCTTGTTCTCTGTTTTTGTCCTTTCTCTTCTCGTCGTTGTCCATTTTTCAATGGAACGTTCGAGGTTATTACGCCAATTTCCTTGAACTCCAACTTCTGATTTCGCGGTTTTCGCCCCTTTGTGTCTGTCTCCAGGAGCCAATGCTTGGTGCTCGTCCTGGTCGTTTTCGTGGCTATTCCTTTCTCTCCCCCCTCCCCCAGCCATTGCTGGGGCTTCTAATTCTTCTGCTCTCTTGATTCGGGCTGATGTTCCCTTTGTTCCTTTACTTTTTCCTTCGCCTCTCCATTGTTCTGCTGCTCGTATCTTTGTGGGGAAATGGTACACAGTTTGTTCCATTTATCTCCCCCCGAGTGTCCCGCTCTCTCTTCCTGATTTGAAACACCTCCTAGACTCCTTGCCGGAGCCTGTGCTCCTGCTGGGTGACTTCAATTGTCGTCATTCTCTTTGGGGTGACGTTCTGACGAATACCCGGGGTCGCCTCCTTGAGCCGTTTCTCCTCTCTTCTTCCCTGTCTCTTCTGAATTCTGGTGAGCCCACTCATTTGGACTCTCGGACTCGCACCCTTTCTTGTCTTGATCTTTCTCTCTGCTCTTCTTCTCTTTACTTAGATTTCACGTGGCAGGTTCTTGATGACCTCCATGGAAGTGATCATTTCCCCATCCTTGTTTCCTTTTTCTCTTTTCGCCCTTCCCTCTCTTTCCCTAGGTGGCAGTTTGCTAAGGCAGACTGGACCCTATTTACCCTCAGTGCTGCTCTCTCTGACCTCTCCCTTCTGCCTCTCTCTCGCGCTCTCCTCCTTTTTCATGACACTGTCTTCAACGCTGCCCTCCGCTCTATTCCTCGCTCTTCCTCTCGGGGTCCACGGAAGTGCGTTCCCTGGTGGAATGCGGACTGTGCTCGGGCTGTCCGCTGTAAGCGTGCAGCCTGGAAGAGGCACCGCCGTAGGCAGATGACCGATTCTTTTCTTTTCTTTCGGAAAGCGAGTGCGGTGGCCCGTAGGGCCATCCGTACGGCTAAACGTGAATGTTGGGCATCTTATGTCTCAACAATTACGTCCGAAACCCCTCTGGCCCAGATCTGGAAGTGTATCCGCAAGATAGCGGGTAAGTTCGTTCCCGATGTTTCACCGGTCCTTCACCTCCATGATACTCTTATGGCGGACCCGTTGCAGGTCGCTTCCGAACTGGGTTCCCACTTTTCTTCTGTTAGCTCTGGTCTTCATCTTCCCCAATCTTTCCTTCTTCGTAAACCTGTCCTTGAGTCTCGTCCTTTAGATTTCTGCACTCATCTTCAGCTTCCCTATAATGATCCCTTCTCTCTCTCTGAACTTCGTTCTGCCCTGGCCCTCTGCGGTTCTACGGCGGCGGGCTCCGATGATATTCATTATGAGATGCTTCACCATCTCCCTCCGAGCACGTCTCAGTATTTACTGAGTCTGTATAATCGGATCTGGGAGTCGTCGTCAGTCCCTGAGGACTGGCTCAATGCCGTTGTCCTCCCTGTTCGCAAACCGGGGTCTCTGGGTACTTCCCCTAAGGACTTTCGCCCTTTTGCTCTCACAAGTTGTGTCTGCAAACTCTTTGAACGTATGGTTAACGTTCGTCTGATGTGGTTCCTGGAACACCATCACCTCCTCTCCCCTTTTCAATTTGGTTTCCGCAAGTGCCGCAGCACGACAGATGTCCTGGTGAACTTGGAGGTCTATATTCGTACTGCTTTTGCTGCGAAGACCTCCGTTGTTGCCGTCCTTTTTGACCTAGAAAAGGCTTACGACACCACTTGGCATTATCATATCCTATCTCAACTTCATTCTTTTGGCCTTCGTGGTCATCTCCCTCTCTTTCTCCGCAGCTTCCTCTCTCGTCGTTCCTTTCGGGTGCGCCTTGGTACCGCTCTCTCTCTCCCTCTTTTCAGCAATACGAAGGTGTGCCCCAGGGTAGTTTTCTGAGCACTACTCTTTTTCTGGTTGCCCTCAATGGTCTTCTTTCCTCTCTTCCTTCTGGTGTCTTCTCCGCTCTCTATGTCGATGATCTTACCCTTTGTTGTCAGGGTGATGATTCTCCTCTCCTTCAACGCCGGCTTCAACTTGCAATTGATGCCGTGTCGTCTTGGGCCACAGGTCATGGCTTCAAGTTCTCTACTTCTAAGACTTGTGCCATGACTTTTACGCGGAAACGGGTTGTTCTTCGTCCCTCTTTGTCACTCTATGGTCATCCCCTTGAATACAAAGATTCCGCGAAGCTTTTGGGGTTATTCCTTGACACTCGTTTGTCTTGGTCTCCCCATATCTCTTACCTCCGTGTTGAGTGCTCTAAGGCCCTTACCCTCCTTCGGGTCTTGTCCCATACTTCTTGGGGGGCAGATAGGCGCACTCTCCTTCTTTACATTCCTCTCTCGTCCTGTCTAAGCTCGATTATGGTTGCCCTGCTTACTCGTCTGCTTCTCCTTCTACTCTTCGCCGTCTTGATGCTTTGCACCATACTGGGTTGCGCCTCAGTTCTGGTGCCTTTCGTTCGACTCCCATCCTTAGCTTGTATGTTGACACTGGCTTCCTGTCTCTCCAGGACCGCCGTGATCGCTACTGTCTTCGCTATCTTGCGCGGTCCTTGCAACATCCTTCCTCTCGCCTCTGTCGTGCTTTAACTTTTACCCCTCCTGCGGTTCCTGTTCCTCTTCACCACCTCCCTCTTTCTGTCCGGTTATCTCGCCTACAGGATTCTCTTTCCGTTCGTATTTCTGATGTTTCTCCTCGTGTTGTTCCTTCTTTGTCCCCGTGGAGGGTCCCTCTTCCGCGGTTTTGTACATCCTTGACCTGTATCACTAAAGCTTTTACCCCTCCTACGGTTCTAAAACGCCTTTTCCTCGAGCACTTTTCTTCTCACTCCCGCTCCGTTTCTGTCTTCACCGATGGGTCTAAGTCAGCGGACGGTGTTGGCTACTCTGTTGTTTTTCCTGATCGCACTTATATGTGTCGCTTGCCTCCGGAGACTAGCATCTTTACAGCGGAACTTTATGCTATTCTCTATGCTCTTCGTCTCCTGCTTTCTCGTTGTCAGTCTTCCTTTGTGGTTGTTGTTGACTCTCGTAGTGCCCTCATGGCTCTCGGGTCCTTTAATCCGGTTCATCCAGTAGTTGTCGAGATCCAGCATTGGCTGTTTCTCGTTCACAGTAAATTTAAGTCGGTTGAGTTTTGTTGGGTTCCCAGCCATATTGGTGTGTCTTTAAATGAGCGTGCGGATGCTGCCGCCAAGGAAGCTGTCCGCTCTTGTCCCATCTCTCGTAAAGGCATTCCGTATTCCGACTTTTACCCGGTTATCCAATCCTCAGTCCTTACCCGTTGGCAGGCTTCTTGGTTGTCTGTTACTGGTAACAAGCTACGTACTCTTAAATGTTGTGTTTCCTCGTGGCCGTCCTCCTTCCACCGTAACCTGCGGTGGGAAACGGCTCTGGCGAGGTTGCGTATTGGCCATACTCGCTTAACCCATGGTCACTTGATGGAGCGCCGCCCTGCTCCTTATTGTCCTAGTTGCATTGTCCCTCTTACGGTCGTGCATGTCCTTCTTGAATGTCCTGACTTCCAGGATGAGCGTGTGTCTTGCTTTCCGACCGCCCCTCGCGGTCACCTGTCCCTCGATAGAATTCTTGGTGACTCGGATACTTTTGATATCGTTCGCCTTATGCGTTTTTGTTCTCGTATTGGCATCCTTGGTGATATTTAGCGCCCTCTGATTATTTTGCGTATTTGATGGTGCTACATAGCCTTCCCGGTTTGGTGCCTTCTTTTGATAATTACTTACTTACTTGTATTAGTGCAGGGGGTAATGATGTTGGACGAGTTAGGAGTGAGGAACTAATACAGAGATTCAGGACAGCCATTGAATTAGTTAGGTGCAAGGGAGGAATCCCGATCATATGTGGCATTTTTCCAAGAAAGGGAGTGGGAAATGAATGGATGTCGAGGGCAATTGGTGTCAATTGCCGGCTGGAAAGATATTGCAAATCAAATGCAATATCTTTCATAGACAACTGGGAACACTTCTATGGAAGAAATGAAATGTATGCTCGTGATGGGGTGCATCTATCGAGGGCTGGGGTTGTTGCTGTTGCGAACTCGTTGGAAGAAGTGGTTAGAGGTGTTTGTTTGGGTTTAAACTGTTAGTAGATAGAGGTATGGGAATTGATTTGGAGGAAGGAGGTAATAAAGGTATGTGTTTGTGGGAGAAAGGAATTGGCAAAATGATCAGGGAAATTGAAGGGCCTCAAAATAGCAATTCACTTAGGGTATATTACACTAACAGTAGAAGTCTAAGAAATAAAATTAACGAATTAAATGCTCTTGTCTGCACAGAAAAAATAGATATTATTGCAAGTTACTGAAACGTGGATGAATGTAGAAAATAGAGAACTATTAGCTGAATATCAAATAAATGGATTTAAACTATTTCACACAGATAGATATATTAGACGAGGAGGTGGAGTAGCCATATATGTTAGGGACAATTTGAAATGTAGTCTCAAAGAGGGAATCAAAACTGAGCCACACACAGAAACTATTTGGATAGAATTAAACGAAAAAGCAAATAATATTATAATAGGAGTTATATATAGGACACCAAATTTAGACAGAATGGAAGCAAAGCATCTATGGGATGAAATATCTAGGGCATCTAGTTCTAACAGTATTTATGTCATGGATGACTCTAATTTTAGTGGAATAAACTGGTTGAACAAAACAGGGAATAGTGAAGCAGAAGATTTTATAGAATTAATTGACGATTGCTTTCTTACGCAACACATTAAGGAACCAACACAGGAAAATAATATTTTAGATTTAGTGTTAACTAACAGGGAAACACAAATTAATGACATCGAGCTAGGGAACAGTTATCACAAAGAAATCAGATTTAGCTTAGAATGGAATAGACCTGTAGGAGAAAATTCTGTTAAAGAGCCAGATTTTCGAAAAGCTGATTTCAATAGCCTAAGAAATTGTTTGGGTCAAATTGATTGGAACGTCTTGGGTATGGGGTGTGGGCCGGTCTTGGAGCGAGACATGAACCCAGCGATAGGTGACGTAAATGGGGATTTCGATGTGGATTCAATATATAACTTATTTAAGAATATTCTAAACAAAGCACAGGAACGTAGTATACCATACAAATTGAATAGATCGAATACTAATGATCCAAAGTGGATAACAAAGAATTTGAAGAACGTTATAGGTAAAAAGAGAGCTTGGTACAAAAGGATTAAAAATGGGGAGGACACTTTAGAACAGGAATTCGTACAACTGGTTAGAAATGTTAAAAAAGAGATAAGAAAAGCAAAAAGAAACTATGAAGTTCGCATAGCAGGGCAAGCAAAGACAAATCCTAAAGGATTTTTTCAGTTATATCGTACTAAGACTAGGGAAAGGATAGGTCCATTAAAAACTGAGACAGGTCAAATAACAGATAGTGATGAAGAGATGAGTAGTATTTTTAATAAATATTTTGTATCTGTATTTACTAAAGAGGAACTTAACAATATGCCTTCAGCCGAACAAGTCTATGTGGGTGGGGACGAGGACAGGTTGACGAGTTTATCAGTTACCAGGGAGGATGTTCTTAAACAAATAGTAAAACTCAAACCAAACAAATCCCCAGGGCCGGATGAAGTGTTTGCCAGGGTGCTTAAAGAATGCAAAGAGGAGCTTTGTGACCCACTGTCAACCATATTTAATAAATCAATAGAGTCAGGCAGAGTGCCAGAGTTTTGGAAAGTTGCTAATGTGATACCAGTTTTTAAGAAAGGAGATAGATCACTTGCGTCTAACTATCAAGCCGTTGTTAGCTGCTAACAACGGCTTCCAGTGCTTTGGTATCGCCAGTACACCTCACCAGATCACCAAAGGACTACTACAGACTTCGTCAGTGCTTCAAGTGCTACAGCTACGAGCACTTCATGAAAAATTGCACCTCCCAGGACCAACGGTGCAGCAGGTGCGCGGGTAACCACCACTTCAAGGACTGCACCAACAAATGTCTTCACTGCCTTCTCAGTGAAGGTGATCATATTTCTGTCTCCACTGAGTGCCCTTCACGAATCAAAGAAATCAAGGTGTCCGACGCCAGGCAGGCCTCCATGACTCGACGTGCATCAATGGCTTTACACATTCAAAGCCGCCAACTTCGCAAAACTTCTGGGAGAAGGAGCAACCGTGCAGCCTGCAAGCCAATGGTGGTCCAGCTCCCAGACCGCCGGCCAAGCACTCAACCAACCTTTGCAACAGATGTCTGTTCTCAACACCGTTAACAGTACTGTGTATGCTCTGACATTTCTGGTAGAAAGGCTTGCTGGATCCAACTACCAAGAGTTCATAAGACTTCTCAATGTACTGTACAAGGCGAATGGTCTCCCGACCTTCACTGTTCCTACAGAAGTCTTCACCTCTTCAACTCAAGTCACGGCCTCTACCTCAACTACTGCACCAGACTACTACTACTACAGTCTGGTGTCTACTACAGTCAGACTACTACTAGTAGTTGTACTACACTGCAACTACTACACTTTGTAACATCTCTGTAAATGTTACAACGCTTACCATCCTCTTGTCTGCTCGTACATCGATTCAAGACACGCAGCTGGGTTTAGCCCTGTTCTTTTCCTACAACTTCAACACTTCCTCTCACCAACTTCCCTTCAGCTGCCCCCACTTCAAGGCTCGCCCAACAGGTATCTTATCCTGTATCTTCGTATTCATATATAAATTTTACATCTTTCGTCGTCAGCGTTGCAAGAGGACGCACTTGTCTCGCTCGCAGTTTGACTTAGGGAGCATGAGATGAAAAAAATTGACTAAATCGTATATTTCTGAAATATTTCTAAAAATACTACGAGGTTCTGACAACACCGTGGTGCAAACCGTGTTATGTTATGATGAAAAATACCGTAATTATGGTAAATTTTCCAGCTAATGGTGACAGATAAGAGGCTTGAAAATTACCTAGATGAGAATTATGTATGCGAGTATTGCTGAAAGGCTACACAACGTCATACAGTTACGATTGTGCAACATGATGTGCAAGTGACAAAAAGCTGTAGTGATTGTAATACTTCAGTTACTCGACCATTGATGGGAAATCATGAGAATTTGATATCATTAGTGTACAGCAACATGCTAAATGGCCACGGATATACATATTACAATACTATGTGTTCTATAAATAGAATGAAATTTGTATCATATGTGATGTATAACAGGATCCAGAAGATAAGAGATGCTGCTAATGAGAGATGGGTGCATTTGCAAGAAAACACTCGCAGTATCATAGTCGAACATTACAGAAAACATTTAGATAAACACCCCATTGCTGGCGTCCTGGACATTGATGTGTCCTTTGATGGATCTTGGCATACAAGGGGCCATCATTCACAAATTGGCACTGCTTTTGTTGTGGAAATATTCACAGGGCTGGTTGTGGACAACAATACTTTCTGCAAAAACTGCAAGAAGTGCCAAACGTTCAATCGTAGAAAACAAAATGGAAAGATAACCCAGGCCGAGTTTGACAATGAGATGGGTAAACATTTACCGGATTGTGACAAGAACTACAATGGCACTGCCAAAAATATGGAAGCGGATGCCGCGGTATTGATGTGGGGTCGATCTCAAGACATCCAACTCAGGTATACGACCTTGGTGGGTGATGGTGACTCTTCGGCATTCAATAAAGTTTGTGCAATGAATAATGGTGCTGGACCATATGGAGACGTAAAGGAGGAAAAGGCTGAGTGTAAATCACTTCAGCAAGAGACTTGCAACACAGCTCCGCAACTTCCAGAAAACAGCTGTCGAATTGAAGGAGTCAAAAGGGAAGACCAGACGAATGTCACTGGCCAAAGGAAAAGGAAAACTAACTGACAGCACCATTCTGAAGTTGGCAGGTTACTTCACAAAAGCCATCAGGAATAACATCGACACTGACTGGAAACAAATGAGGGATGCCTGCCTGTCCGGACTGTTCCATGCACGCCCACTGATGAAAAGCCAGTGCACGTGCACTGCCCTAAAGGCAAAGACTCTTGCTGTTTCTACCAGCAAGACATTGCAAATGGAAAGACCCCACGATCATACAAGATGATGATTGTACATTTCCAGCTACCGAGTATTCACATGACTGAAGACTTTAAAATCTACTACAATCTTGTATCGGAGGACAACATGACCAAGTGTCTGAAGGGGAAGACTCAGAATCCAAAAGAGTCTCTACACCACCGAGTTTGGAAACTCGCCTCTAAAGACAAATATGTTGGTCGTGTAATGGTTGACTTGGCCATGGCAGTGACAACCGTCAACTACAACGCTGGGTATATGATGGGATCTCTGACGAACCTCCTTTGTCTACCACAGAATGACATGACCGACTAGTACTTCAGCATGGAGGACAAGATGATGCAGAACCATACGAGATGGACCACCAAGCCAAGAAAGGCTCCTGAGGAAGCTGGCACCGGCTATGGGGCAGGTGCCTACTAGTGCCATTGTAGTGCCACTTTGGGGACCCATATTTCAGACCAATTATACTAGGTTAGTATGTTTTAGTGTTATATTTTGATATTACATCATAAATAATTGTAAATATAAAACTGCTGGCAATTTTTGTTTTTTCCTTTTGTTATCAGGCGATCTTCATGGAACTTGCACAACTTACTGAAGACATGCCTATCTGCAAGGGTGCCAATTTTGAATGAAATTGGTCGACGTCAACCTCAGAAACAGGTGGCTGAACTTTGACTTTTGTTTTGTACAAGTAAATAATTAACAACTACAAGTTCAAACTCTTCATTTGTTATTCAATTTACATGAAGCTTGCACATAATATGTAGAGTTTATGCCTCTAAAAACTGGCGCCGATTTGTTTTCCTTAGTCCATTTATTGATTTTATAAATATTTATAAAGTTTATTTTGTTGCATAATTTTGGAGGGAAACTTTGAAAATTTGTATTATTGCACTAAATACATTTGGGATAGAAATACAGCTACAAAACCTTTATTATATGGTAATGTGATAGTGTCATAGAAATGATTACGGTTGACACGTGTGTTTGTAGTAACACGTTAAAAATTTTGAAAAATCGTCTAAAATAAGTTTTTTTTTTTTCTCCCTCTCTATTTAGGCTGCGATGCTGAAACTTGAACCAGTTGCAGCTCTTTTTACATATAAAATGTCAGTAAATTCTGATTGCACTATAACAACTTTTAACAATCCACCTCATACCCTTAGGCGGCCCACTGTTTGAGCGCTATGCACGCTTACCCCACCAATGTTCCTCACATCTTCTTGATTGAGTAGATGGATCTATCATGAGTGTGCCAGCCATATAGCAAGCCAGCCACGACTCCCTGTTACACAGCAGCTATGAATTCTCCAGCCTCGGCGAGCACTTCGGTGCTGGCAAGACCATTACCAGCCAGCAGAAGTATTGCAGCAGACCCAGGTGCTCCCCAGCCAACACATCTCGTCCTAAGCTGTGACAACTTCCTCACAGCATCTTCTGAGTATTGTCTAATGTGCTTGTGACCAGGTCGGACTACATTTAGGTGAACAGTCCCACTTCGGGCCAGAACAGGCCCAGGTGAGAAGTTCACATTTTGCAGCTGTGTCATGGCATAGGTGCATTCTTTTTTCTATTCTCCTAAATTTCTTTCGTTTCTGACACTGCTGAGCCAGTTGTGGAATCTCATGATCGTGGGAGCTGGGAGTTGCAACATTCCTGGACCCAGTGTTAGTTCTTGGTGAGACCCTCAGGTCAGGTCCTACACCTGGCCTACACACTCACCCCCAATCATTAAACACGCAAATGCAGAAGTCCAAAAATTTGCTCAGTAGAAGACCATTTTTAGATTCATTGCTCGGCCCACCACCCCAAAATGCACTAATTGCCAGGACGCTTATTCAGCAGTAGATAAATCTTGTCCTCTGAGAAAACAAACTCTGAAAACTCTTCGTACTAACCAGCCTACCACTCGTGCACAACCTCATTCTTCCCCAACCTCCCAAAACCCCGACCCATCCCTAAACAGTATCAGCCAACTCCATGTCCTCTGCCAGTACCCTTCATGCTTCCCCTCACCAGCATGTTGTTGTTGTTGTTGTTTTAGATTTAGCTACTCAGAACGAAATGTCCATGTAGCACGGACTATGGTGAGCCCGTAATTAAGTTCTGTTATTCGCGATAACCTTGTTACTGTGATATTTGGGTCAAAGTTTTAAAATGGAGGTGGGGATTGTTCCTTTTTTCGTGTTTCTTTTTGGCTTCTATTTTAGTGCACTGGTTTTAGTCTTGTTTTAATAACATTATCTTGGTGGCGGATGTAGATGAAGAATTCTCACTAGCGAGTCCCATTCCTCAACGGCTTTTCTAATCATTGTAGTGGCTGTGGAATGTGCATCTAATGCAGCTGCTGTCGTTGGATTAATGTTGAGTTTGATGGGCAGGGCTTCAGTAGCTTCACATTCCAGTAAGTAGTGCAACAGTGGCGCCTCTGCTTCTGTTTCACAGATGTGACACAAAGTCTTTAACTATTGGGTTCATTACCTCCCAGCAGCACTTGTTACCAAGTCTGAGTCTGTGCATGGCTACTACAATGTTTCTGGATATCTTTTTGCCAGGCTTGAAAGAGTAGTACCCAGTGGCTTGTTCGTACCATATCGCAGTGGATCTTCCTTCCGCTACTTTGGCACTATGGCGACTTTTGATAGTTGAGAGCATTTTCTTCTTGATTTACTCCTTAATCTGTTGAAAACTTGGAGGTATTTGAACCTGCACAACAGGTAGAGCAGTGGCAGTTTTTGCTAGCGAGTCTGCCTTTTCATTACCATCTGTGCCAATGTGACTTGGTATCCAATTTAGGGTGATTGACAGCCCTAGATTATGGGCTTCTTTTCCTATATGTTGGATTTCTGTGAGGAGTTGTATATTATCTCTGTGCTGACTGGATAACAATGCCTGGAGCGAAGATCTACAGTCGGTATGAATGATGACATCATGTAAATTATTCTCAATTGTATAGTTTATTGCCTCCTTCAGGGCATATAATTCTGTTTGCAATGTTGAGCACCCACTATTCATGCTCCAGTAAGCTTCATGGATGGTAGTGTAAACTGCTGCCCCAGCAGAACCTCTTTCTTGATCAACTGATCCGTCTGTGAAGATGTGAGTAGTTGTAGGTCTTGACATGGTTTCCATTTGTTGTTCTATGACTGCTTTGTGTCTCTGCGAGTCACATGCTGATTTTTTAAGTGATAATCCTTCAATGATTATCTTTAGATTTGAGTCTTCCCATGGAGGAGGCTGCCGAAAGTGTTGATATGGTCTATCTTTCCTTTTGTTTTTAAAGGTCCATTTCAAGTCCACTTTCTCTAGAATCTTGACCAGATTATCAGTCCATGCACTTTTTCTATATTGAAGGTTTCTCTGAAGCGATCTGTGCATGCTGTCTTTGATTGACAGTTGTGTTCCAACAAGTCTTACTGTTATTGTGGCTATGCTTTGTTTGATCCTGTTTTCCAAGGCTGGTAAGTTGGTTTCCATTCTTAGATTCTCTCGACGCGTCCATATAGGTGCTCCCAGCATTATTCTGAGGGCATCATTTTGAGACACTTCCAGTTTCTTCCATTGGTTATCACTGAGGGATGTAAGAGCAGGAACAGCATAGTCAATGAGTGACCTAACTGTTTGAACGTAGTACATTTTGAGTACTGGTAGAGATGCACCCTCTCTAAGACTTGTCCTCACCAGCAACATCACCACTCTACTACTGCACAACAAACTCTGCCCTCTCTACCTCTCTTCCCTCACCCACCTCCTCCACCTTATTCTCCTCTTCAGAACCTCTCACACGAACGAGTCACTGCCTGTGTATTAGCTGCATATCTAAAGGCTAAGGATGAGGGGCATGATTTTGTAGACTATCTTCCCATTTTTTTCACTCACAAAGGTCTTCCCAGTATCTCTGTCCCTCCTCCTCCTCTTTTACGCTCTGCTCCATTCTTACCTCCAGTCCACACTCCACAAACCATCATGACTTCAGCTGCTGAGAATACTGTAGTTCCCCCAGAACCACTAACCAGACTGTAAACCCTGTACTATCCCAAACCGGCCCACCCAAGTCCCAAGAATACTACTTCCTCTCCCAAGATCGTCCCCTCTACTGCTCATCTCACATCAAATACTACAACTTCTGTTACTTCCCTCTCACCCCTGCCAAATAGCCTTCTGACACTATCTCCCATCTGCTTCAGTTATTCTGTCAGTAACCTGTTTCGCAACGAGGCCGCTCAACTCGTTGTCTAACTGCCGCTTCTCGTAGTCTACCATCCACTTCTCGTCCCTCCCTCCTTCCAAACACATCCTTTACAATCCATGTCACACAACTTGAATCACGCTGTCCTCCTGTTCATCTTGTACACGCATAAAATCCCAACAGCAACGTATTCCATTATCAACATTCATAAAGATTATTCAATTCAATATTTCTCCATTAAATACACAGTGTCAGAGTTTATTAAGGCCAAGAGACCTGATGTGCTATTATTAAATAGCACATACATTACGAACTCACATAAAATCAAACACTATGGCTGCTCCTCTTACCAGTCACCTGATGAAGCACATGAAGGAGTTGCAATACTCACATACGTTCTTCATACAAACATGAACTTTTACACACTCCCTGGCCTCACAAACATTTCCTAGCTATCAAAGTCCACACCCACATGGGTCCGCTCATCATTTGTATGACCTACATCCGTCCTAACACTGGCATTCCCATGCAAGACATCACCATTCTCTTCAACCATACTCACTTGCCTGTTTTTCTGCTTGCAGACCTCAATGCACATCATCCTACATTCCACCACACATCAACATGGACAACAGTTTCATCAACTATAACTTCAAAAACATCTGATCTTCCTTGGTCGTGACTTCCTCATCTATTTCATACATGCAGGTTCTGGCAAACTTGAGTTTATATTCACCAACAGACACGGAAACAACCTCCATCACTGTCTCACCAGGTCCCATTTCGGGCTCAAATCATATTCCATTCTCAGTCTCCAACAATCCCATTCTCATCCCCAGCACTCCTTATTTCTCATGCTTCAGGGCAAACTGGGACATGGTCAAACAACACATTGATGATACTAATCTCACTTATGAATACAATGACAAACATCACACCGACAGTGACACACAAGCATGCAACATACAAGACACCATCATACATGCAGCAAACATCTCCATTCCTAACACAACACAAACCACATTTCACTTTTCAACCCTTCCGTTCTCACTAAACGCCTCCCAGCTTGTTATCCCTCTAGAGTCCTACACAAAACACATCGCTAGGGACAAGTACTCTGGGATCTCAACACTAAAAAATCACATCCTCAACAGCCTAGATCAGTGTTATTCAACCTGGGTGGACAGTCCAGCTTATAGTGGACGAGATTAAGTGAGGGGTGGACAGCTGTCTAGGGGTGGACTACTGGGTGGACGAGATCCTCACCTGCACATGTCTGTATAATATAAACCTATTGCAGTTGGTGCAGCAGTTGATGCAACAAGAAATGATGATGTTTCAGATCAAGATGGTGCTGCATCACAGGACTTCACAGAGGAAAAGGAGGCTTCCAAAAAAGATGCATCTTCATCACATAAAAAGCGACGAAAAGGGTGAAATGATGAGCACATTTTATTTGGATTCTTCCGGCCAGTACAAGTAGCTTCAAATCCCTTCCTACCAGGCAAGTGCTTCTTTTGTAATGCCACGTACAGTAATGAAAATGTTGTTCCTTCAAAACTTGCACGGCATTTAAAGACGAAACACCCTGAACACCAAAGCAAATCAAAGCAATTTTTGGAGGCAACTTTGGAAGCTTACTTGAAGCCATAGTCGCCCTTTAAAAGTCAAGTTAGGCCCTTTGACATGAAAACACTTACTCTTGCATCTCTTAAGATGACACACATCGTTCTTCAGAAAAAAAAAGTCATTCACTGAACTTGAAAATAATTTACTGTCTTGTCTTGAAGTAGCAGCTGACCTTATACATGGAGGGAAAGATGCAGCGAAGAAAGTGAAGCAGATTCTGTTGTCTGATACTACAATAAGCCGTCGGTCTGTGATGTTAGCAGATGACCTGAAGGAACAGCTTGTTAAAAAATTGTGTCTAGCAGCTTCGTTTGGTATTCAACCAGATGAAACCACAGACATAGGAGGAGAAACACAGGTGATTGTTTACTGTCGGTTTCCAGATTTAGAAGAGAAAACCTTAGTTGAACATTATTTGTGCTGCCTCCAACTGGGCTTAGAAACAACAGCACACAACATTTTTCAGAAACTTAATGATTTCATTATTGACGAGGGCATTGACTGGTCAAAATACAAGTTTGTTACTACTGATGATGATGCAAAAGCTATGGTCGGTGCAATCAATGGCGTTGTAAAGACAATCCGAGCGGTCTCACCAAATTGTATCGCAATTCACTGCATGATTCACAGGGAAGCGTTAGTGGCAAAGCGACTGAATGAAACTAGAAATGATAAGGAGAAAAGTGACTTTGAGCTTCTACTTGATGATGATGTCAAAATGGTTAATCATATTTGTGCGCCTGCTAAAAAAAAAAAAAAGTTTCGTGAGTTGTGGAAGGATATGGAACCCAATTTCACAAAACTCCTCCTTCATACTGAAGTACGTTGGCTATCTCGGGGTAAGGTTCTTAATCGAGTGTTTGCATTGAGAGAGCAGCTCTGTGTTTTCTTTACTGAGGAAGCAAACCCCATGGCAGTTAAATGTCAGGATGTGCTCCGGCTGGCAAAATTGTCTTACATGGCTTCAATCTTCGATCATCTGAACAAGCTAAACATCGGTCAGCAAGGCAAAGGTGGGGATATTATAAGTATAGGGAAAATAAATGCATATAAACTGAAGGTGAAAAAATAGAAAAGCAATGTAGAAAAGAGGTGCTTTTCTGATTTTGAATTATTTGACACATTTATGAGAGAATGTGGCTGGGAACATGGCATGCAGGCAACAGAGCAGACACTGGTGGAGTTACTATGTCACAGTTATCAAACACCTTACTTTAATGCAAGAAAACCTTGACTTCTATTTTCCAGACAGTGAGAATGACCAGCTGACCTCCAAAATGTGGAGGCAGCAACTAATAAACTAAAACTCCAGAGAATTCAAAACAGAGCACTTAGATGGATACTTAACACTAGATGGGCAGAGTTCAATACCAGCGATAGCCTCCATGACAGTACTAACATTTCTGCTCTAAATGTCTATTGGAAATTTCTACTATACAAACAGATTGACAGACTCCTCTCTTATGACGACCAACACACTGATTTTGCTCTTACACACTTTTAGACACAAACGCAATTTTTCTTCTCCTAAATCTACTTCCTCTCCCCCTCACATACTTCTTCTGTCCCCACTTCCACGCTCACCCTGTGGGGTGTCTTATCCTGTATCTGGTCTTAGTCTTAGTCCGATCACTGAGTTTAGCATCAACCGATATCGAGGCCGGACGTGTGTCTGGCGCTCCAGACATATTTACCAGCCAGATGGTGCTCTGGAGCTCTTTGCCTCTGATATTATTTATGCACTGCGTGCTTAGGACCTCATACTTCATCCACCCGGACGTTATCAAGCTGAAAGGACTGTGTTCGTCAGGTGGATCTCCACCTTAATCTCAGATAAGTCGCCTGATGCTATTATTGTGAATGTAAACAGGATCTACAACATGGTGATGGATGGGGAGACGTCCACTGTCTCATCGTCTGAAAGCGTTGACAACGTTGAGAAACTTGGAGACTTGCCGGCAGCAGGGACACACTGGACAGCAGACATCACAGTAAGGCGAACAAACGAGAGGCGGACCGCCGCCACTACCGCGAGGTAAACAATGGTCAACCCGGCCCCACGTTATCTACCGCGAGGTAAACAATGGTCAACCCGGCCCCACGTGGTCTATCGCGAGGTAAACAATGGTCAACCCGGCCCCACGTGGTCTATCGCGAGGTAAACAATGGTCAACCCGGCCCCACGTGGTCTACCGCGAGGTAAACACTGGTCAACCCGGCCCCACGTGGTCTATCGCGAGGTAAACAATGGTCAACCCGGCCCCACGTGGTCTACCATGAGGTAAACAATGGTCAACCCGGCCCCACGTGGTCTACCGCGAGGTAAACAATGGTCAACCCGGCCCCACGTGGTCTACCGCGAGGTAAACACTGGTCAACCCGGCCCCACGTGGTCTATCGCGAGGTAAACAATGGTCAACCCGGCCCCACGTGGTCTACTATGAGGTAAACAATGGTCAACCCGGCCCCACGTGGTCTACCGCGAGGTAAACAATGGTCAACCCGGCCCACGTGGTCTACCGCGAGGTAAACACTGGTCAACCCGGCCCCACGTGGTCTACCGCGAGGTAAACAATGGTGGCCCCACGTGGTCTACCGCGAGGTAAACAATGGTGGCCCCACGTGGTCTACCGCGAGGTAAACAATGGTGGCCCCGCGTGGTCTACCGCGAGGTAAACAATGGTGGCCCCACGTGGTCTGACGACAAACATCCACTGAACCAAGGTAAGCCAAATTCTTCTTGCTTGAAAACTTTGATAATTTCATTTGTTCACAAGGATGTACTAAGGATATAAGATATGGACTCTGCTCTGGCGTTTTTCTCTTAATATGTAATATTAAGAGAAGTAATATGATGTGTAAACCTGCAACACTTATGCATTTTGTGAACTGTAAACTGTAAACGTTAGCATGCTTAATACCTTACAATGGTACAGACGTATCCTTTCTGAGTATATACAACCCTGGTGGCGTAATAAAATTAAACTTAAATTAACTGGAATTCAATCTTGACCAATTACGACACCCGATCATTATTACAGTCTCAATGGTAACCACTCCACATGTAAGCAGAGTACCCATAACACTGCAGGCACCGATCTATATAACTACTTTGGCACTGCACCATATATTCTCCTTTTGCCGCCCTACCTCGCAACTTATTTAACTACACAACCAATTATGAAGCCTCACTTGACATCTGCTTTGGCTCGTCACACTGTCAACATGAACTACAGTTTGGTACTGGAGCAGATATTGGTAGTGACCACAAACCCCTCATTATAACATTTACTAACTTTCAGCCACCAACCCATTCCCTAACACTCCCCAAATGGAACATTAATAAACTAGATAAACATAAATGGGCTGATATTGTCCGTCTCCCAGATACAGACGATGTAGTCCCGAGATGTAGACCTTAACACGTGACAGTCTACAATCACCTCGGCCATAAATTCTGCAGCCACTCAAATGTTCAAGAAAACCTCAGGACATAGTTCAAACTAACCACTTGAACCGTGGTGCGAGCCATACAAAAGCAAAGACGTCAACCCTCCCTATAAAACTGGGTCAATCTCTGGCTGGCAGTGGCAGCAGCCAAAAAAAAACATACTGAGGAGCGTGCCAATATTCTTGCTGAATGTTTTAAATTGACCCCCCCCCCCTCTCATCACCTTTCCTTCATGCCCAAGAACTCTCCTTCAGACAAGAAATTGACTGTGCCATACCTCTGCCCATGCTCGGCGTCGACAACATGTACACCTTAAGCGAGCTACAATTATCTTTAACCCATTTACCTATTGGTAAGGTACCTGGAGATGATGAAATTCCACATGAACTTATCAAATATCTTCTATTGACTGCACATAGCGCTCTTCTAAACTATTACAACCTATGCTAGACTCACAAGAATATCCCCTCACAATGGCAGACCAGTATTAATCTTCCTTTCCATAAACCAGGAAAAGACCTATCCCAACAATATCTGTGTTTATAGTACTGTACTCTATAACTTTATTACAAGCTAATTACAGCAGTTGCTATAACATTGCAGAATATTCTTGTATTCTTTCCACAGTGCTTTTTTTGTTATTATTATTATTATTATTATTATTTACACATTTACAGAAAGTTAATTTGTTTTAAATTCCTGATGCCTTATTGCTACATGTTCTGCATTACATGTTAATTCTTTTGTGTATATTTTTCTACATTTTATCCATTATTAAGTATGATATTGTACTACATGTTGAGTGTTGTATACTTGTGTAATTATTTTCATGAAATTTACAGTTCTCAGTTTTATGATAAAATTTACTATGCTTTACCTGATCCAATTAATTTACATAACTCCAGTTTCAAGTCATGTGCATACCAGATTGCATATTTAATTTATAATTTTGCTGATTCATATATTTCGTGTGTGTGTGTGTGAGGGGTGGAGGCCAGCACAACGCTTGCTGCCAGGTACACACCACAGCGTTGCCAAGTGTATCTGCAGCTTATTCACACCTCTCTACCTGATATTAATACTACGGTACGGTTAGTGTTATATATAATTTTTCAGTGGTTAGTTTTATTACACTGTATACAGAAGGTGTTTGTGCACACTAAGGAGCTACACATGTGACAAAATGATACATTTGGCAAGAATCTTAGCTCGGACTGAGTGACCTTGAAAACAAGCGCGCCTATGTGGAGCAGAGAGGCCTAACTCCTCGTGCCCCGCCTCTTAGCAGTGCTTCTGCATGCATAAACAGTGTGTGAATCTTTCCTTCTGATCGTGCGATATGATTGGAGTCCCTTTGCTGTGTGGTTGATGTGTAACTCTGTGGTTCGTGCTGTGTGCAGCTGTGAACCTGCCCAGGCGACACTCGAGGCATGGCGACTGCTGCCTCTAAGGCAGGTGCTGCCTCTAAGGCAGGTGCTGCCTCTAAGGCAGGTGCTGCCTCTAAGGCAGGTGCTGCCTCAGTGGCCTCACACCAGAGTGCTAGTACATCAAGTGGTCTACACGAGGAAGATACACGCATGGTATCTTTCACAGTGGACTCAAATGCTGGACAGGAA
>NC_091215.1:4543413-4577702 GCF_040958095.1 Procambarus clarkii | reverse complement strand
TAGCAGCTTCGTTTGGTATTCAACCAGATGAAACCACAGACATAGGAGGAGAAACACAGGTGATTGTTTACTGTCGGTTTCCAGATTTAGAAGAGAAAACCTTAGTTGAACATTATTTGTGCTGCCTCCAACTGGGCTTAGAAACAACAGCACACAACATTTTTCAGAAACTTAATGATTTCATTATTGACGAGGGCATTGACTGGTCAAAATACAAGTTTGTTACTACTGATGATGATGCAAAAGCTATGGTCGGTGCAATCAATGGCGTTGTAAAGACAATCCGAGCGGTCTCACCAAATTGTATCGCAATTCACTGCATGATTCACAGGGAAGCGTTAGTGGCAAAGCGACTGAATGAAACTAGAAATGATAAGGAGAAAAGTGACTTTGAGCTTCTACTTGATGATGATGTCAAAATGGTTAATCATATTTGTGCGCCTGCTAAAAAAAAAAAAAAGTTTCGTGAGTTGTGGAAGGATATGGAACCCAATTTCACAAAACTCCTCCTTCATACTGAAGTACGTTGGCTATCTCGGGGTAAGGTTCTTAATCGAGTGTTTGCATTGAGAGAGCAGCTCTGTGTTTTCTTTACTGAGGAAGCAAACCCCATGGCAGTTAAATGTCAGGATGTGCTCCGGCTGGCAAAATTGTCTTACATGGCTTCAATCTTCGATCATCTGAACAAGCTAAACATCGGTCAGCAAG
Organism: Procambarus clarkii; assembly: GCF_040958095.1. Lineage (NCBI taxonomy): Eukaryota > Metazoa > Arthropoda > Malacostraca > Decapoda > Cambaridae > Procambarus > Procambarus clarkii. The sequence continues at coordinate 4,576,994 of NC_091215.1, read as the reverse complement.
GCAAAGGTGGGGATATTATAAGTATAGGGAAAATAAATGCATATAAACTGAAGGTGAAAAAATAGAAAAGCAATGTAGAAAAGAGGTGCTTTTCTGATTTTGAATTATTTGACACATTTATGAGAGAATGTGGCTGGGAACATGGCATGCAGGCAACAGAGCAGACACTGGTGGAGTTACTATGTCACAGTTATCAAACACCTTACTTTAATGCAAGAAAACCTTGACTTCTATTTTCCAGACAGTGAGAATGACCAGCTGACCTCCAAAATGTGGAGGCAGCAACTAATAAACTAAAACTCCAGAGAATTCAAAACAGAGCACTTAGATGGATACTTAACACTAGATGGGCAGAGTTCAATACCAGCGATAGCCTCCATGACAGTACTAACATTTCTGCTCTAAATGTCTATTGGAAATTTCTACTATACAAACAGATTGACAGACTCCTCTCTTATGACGACCAACACACTGATTTTGCTCTTACACACTTTTAGACACAAACGCAATTTTTCTTCTCCTAAATCTACTTCCTCTCCCCCTCACATACTTCTTCTGTCCCCACTTCCACGCTCACCCTGTGGGGTGTCTTATCCTGTATCTGGTCTTAGTCTTAGTCCGATCACTGAGTTTAGCATCAACCGATATCGAGGCCGGACGTGTGTCTGGCGCTCCAGACATATTTACCAGCCAGATGGTGCTCTGGAGCTCTTTGCCTCTGATATTATTTATGCACTGCGTGCTTAGGACCTCATACTTCATCCACCCGGACGTTATCAAGCTGAAAGGACTGTGTTCGTCAGGTGGATCTCCACCTTAATCTCAGATAAGTCGCCTGATGCTATTATTGTGAATGTAAACAGGATCTACAACATGGTGATGGATGGGGAGACGTCCACTGTCTCATCGTCTGAAAGCGTTGACAACGTTGAGAAACTTGGAGACTTGCCGGCAGCAGGGACACACTGGACAGCAGACATCACAGTAAGGCGAACAAACGAGAGGCGGACCGCCGCCACTACCGCGAGGTAAACAATGGTCAACCCGGCCCCACGTTATCTACCGCGAGGTAAACAATGGTCAACCCGGCCCCACGTGGTCTATCGCGAGGTAAACAATGGTCAACCCGGCCCCACGTGGTCTATCGCGAGGTAAACAATGGTCAACCCGGCCCCACGTGGTCTACCGCGAGGTAAACACTGGTCAACCCGGCCCCACGTGGTCTATCGCGAGGTAAACAATGGTCAACCCGGCCCCACGTGGTCTACCATGAGGTAAACAATGGTCAACCCGGCCCCACGTGGTCTACCGCGAGGTAAACAATGGTCAACCCGGCCCCACGTGGTCTACCGCGAGGTAAACACTGGTCAACCCGGCCCCACGTGGTCTATCGCGAGGTAAACAATGGTCAACCCGGCCCCACGTGGTCTACTATGAGGTAAACAATGGTCAACCCGGCCCCACGTGGTCTACCGCGAGGTAAACAATGGTCAACCCGGCCCACGTGGTCTACCGCGAGGTAAACACTGGTCAACCCGGCCCCACGTGGTCTACCGCGAGGTAAACAATGGTGGCCCCACGTGGTCTACCGCGAGGTAAACAATGGTGGCCCCACGTGGTCTACCGCGAGGTAAACAATGGTGGCCCCACGCGTGGTGGCCCCTACCGCGAGGTAAACAATGGTGGCCCCACGTGGTCTGACGACAAACATCCACTGAACCAAGGTAAGCCAAATTCTTCTTGCTTGAAAACTTTGATAATTTCATTTGTTCACAAGGATGTACTAAGGATATAAGATATGGACTCTGCTCTGGCGTTTTTCTCTTAATATGTAATATTAAGAGAAGTAATATGATGTGTAAACCTGCAACACTTATGCATTTTGTGAACTGTAAACTGTAAACGTTAGCATGCTTAATACCTTACAATGGTACAGACGTATCCTTTCTGAGTATATACAACCCTGGTGGCGTAATAAAATTAAACTTAAATTAACTGGAATTCAATCTTGACCAATTACGACACCCGATCATTATTACAGTCTCAATGGTAACCACTCCACATGTAAGCAGAGTACCCATAACACTGCAGGCACCGATCTATATAACTACTTTGGCACTGCACCATATATTCTCCTTTTGCCGCCCTACCTCGCAACTTATTTAACTACACAACCAATTATGAAGCCTCACTTGACATCTGCTTTGGCTCGTCACACTGTCAACATGAACTACAGTTTGGTACTGGAGCAGATATTGGTAGTGACCACAAACCCCTCATTATAACATTTACTAACTTTCAGCCACCAACCCATTCCCTAACACTCCCCAAATGGAACATTAATAAACTAGATAAACATAAATGGGCTGATATTGTCCGTCTCCCAGATACAGACGATGTAGTCCCGAGATGTAGACCTTAACACGTGACAGTCTACAATCACCTCGGCCATAAATTCTGCAGCCACTCAAATGTTCAAGAAAACCTCAGGACATAGTTCAAACTAACCACTTGAACCGTGGTGCGAGCCATACAAAAGCAAAGACGTCAACCCTCCCTATAAAACTGGGTCAATCTCTGGCTGGCAGTGGCAGCAGCCAAAAAAAAACATACTGAGGAGCGTGCCAATATTCTTGCTGAATGTTTTAAATTGACCCCCCCCCCCTCTCATCACCTTTCCTTCATGCCCAAGAACTCTCCTTCAGACAAGAAATTGACTGTGCCATACCTCTGCCCATGCTCGGCGTCGACAACATGTACACCTTAAGCGAGCTACAATTATCTTTAACCCATTTACCTATTGGTAAGGTACCTGGAGATGATGAAATTCCACATGAACTTATCAAATATCTTCTATTGACTGCACATAGCGCTCTTCTAAACTATTACAACCTATGCTAGACTCACAAGAATATCCCCTCACAATGGCAGACCAGTATTAATCTTCCTTTCCATAAACCAGGAAAAGACCTATCCCAACAATATCTGTGTTTATAGTACTGTACTCTATAACTTTATTACAAGCTAATTACAGCAGTTGCTATAACATTGCAGAATATTCTTGTATTCTTTCCACAGTGCTTTTTTTGTTATTATTATTATTATTATTATTATTTACACATTTACAGAAAGTTAATTTGTTTTAAATTCCTGATGCCTTATTGCTACATGTTCTGCATTACATGTTAATTCTTTTGTGTATATTTTTCTACATTTTATCCATTATTAAGTATGATATTGTACTACATGTTGAGTGTTGTATACTTGTGTAATTATTTTCATGAAATTTACAGTTCTCAGTTTTATGATAAAATTTACTATGCTTTACCTGATCCAATTAATTTACATAACTCCAGTTTCAAGTCATGTGCATACCAGATTGCATATTTAATTTATAATTTTGCTGATTCATATATTTCGTGTGTGTGTGTGAGGGGTGGAGGCCAGCACAACGCTTGCTGCCAGGTACACACCACAGCGTTGCCAAGTGTATCTGCAGCTTATTCACACCTCTCTACCTGATATTAATACTACGGTACGGTTAGTGTTATATATAATTTTTCAGTGGTTAGTTTTATTACACTGTATACAGAAGGTGTTTGTGCACACTAAGGAGCTACACATGTGACAAAATGATACATTTGGCAAGAATCTTAGCTCGGACTGAGTGACCTTGAAAACAAGCGCGCCTATGTGGAGCAGAGAGGCCTAACTCCTCGTGCCCCGCCTCTTAGCAGTGCTTCTGCATGCATAAACAGTGTGTGAATCTTTCCTTCTGATCGTGCGATATGATTGGAGTCCCTTTGCTGTGTGGTTGATGTGTAACTCTGTGGTTCGTGCTGTGTGCAGCTGTGAACCTGCCCAGGCGACACTCGAGGCATGGCGACTGCTGCCTCTAAGGCAGGTGCTGCCTCTAAGGCAGGTGCTGCCTCTAAGGCAGGTGCTGCCTCTAAGGCAGGTGCTGCCTCAGTGGCCTCACACCAGAGTGCTAGTACATCAAGTGGTCTACACGAGGAAGATACACGCATGGTATCTTTCACAGTGGACTCAAATGCTGGACAGGAGGAGCCTGATAGTGACGAAACTCCTTGGACAACTGTATCGTCCCGGAGGAAGACACAAGGAGTCAAAAATATCATAAATCGTAACCATGAGAAGAAAAGAACCAACCTGCAGTTTCCCTCGGGCACGGGAACTGCAACAAAATATGCATGGTTGGCTGAGGCAGCCAAAAAACACCCTGGTGGTGGGTATTGGTTGGCGAATAGACATGCAAACCATGTTCGTATGAACAGTACTGATGAGATGGTGCAATATTTCTGTACTCAAGAGCTTGCTGGTATAACAATGAGGAAACCACCACCGCCTGCTCATACCCACAGGACACCTGTCATCATTTTTGGTCTGGACCTCTACCAGGATCACACACTGGTAGAGCAGCATGAATATATTTTCAATGCGAAAAGAACTAAGGACAGAGAGACTATTCTCGCCAACTGGACCAGCGAAGAGACTCCGCCGGAAAGATTTACTGTTCCATGTGCTTATCGGCAACTAACAATGAAGATTTACACCCCTCCCAGGCGCAGGTGTTACAAGTGCCAACGGTGGAATCATGTTGCAAGGAACTGTTGGAATGATGAGCGGTGTGGCCACTGTGCTGGAAAGCATGCAACGTCTGTGTGTGATGCTAAAAAGGGTGGTGCACTAAAACTGAGGTGTGCAAACTGTCACATGGAGGGAGTTCCCGCCTGGCATGGGGACTGTACCTCACTCCCGCCGATCTGCTGTGCCCCCACCGGTCACTCCGTCACACTCCCCTCCCTTACCCAACCACTCCAACGCCACGGCTAGTAGCTCGAGTGACACAGTTGTAGGCCCTACCAATTCATGTTGGTCGGGGGGCCTGGATCAGGCACAGAAAATTAGTGAGCTTATGCATACAGTAGAAAAACAAAACAAAATTGTGGAAAACCTGACCAAGCAGATAACCGAACAAAATAAGGAATTCATGCACCAAAAGACGATGATAACCACTCTTCAGGACACTGTGAGAGTATTAATAACTGAAGGCAGGCCACACCAACCTGGGGTACCACCATGTGCTCCCATGCGGCCAGTACCCCAGGGTAGACCCCAGCAGGGGGTGTCCCAGCCCTCACACCAGCTGGGCTCTCCCACCACGGCTCCCCACACCCCAGCCTCATCAACACAGTGCGCTATGAACAGAGGTAAACTATTCCACGTAGAAACGCATAGTGCTGTCGATGAGTATTATGGGTCAACTGATCCTGATGATGAACGTAGTGACACTGAGGGTGAGAACTTTAATGGTGATGACGATCAAGATGTTGATACCGGGTCTAATAAACTCTGTTTAAAGGAATACAGTAATGGAAATGTTGAAAGTGATTGTGGTAAAGAACAAAGTGAAACCAGTGACGCTTGTAGTGATAGTGACGAAGTTCAACTGGACGTGGATGCCCGCCTCGGGCCGCGCACGCCACATCCCAGATGGTTCCGCCGTGACACATTTAAAGAAATGGTGACAGGTGATGTGCTGACTGAAGAGGAAAAAGAAGCTGTAATAAAGCACTACAACCGGTATGTAGACATACTTGCTTTCCTGAAACTGCAGACTGATAAAGTACAAAAGAACAATGGCGGCCTCTGAATCTCATAAAAACAAGTACAGTGTCATCAAGATACTCAGTTGGAATATTGCTTCTCTTAGAAAACGGTATTCAGACCTCCATCATAAGGTTATGACTGAAGACATAGATATTGTCTGCCTCCAGGAAACCCTAACTCCCGCAGGTAAAACCCCGCAGAATTTGCCTAGTTATCAGTGCTATAATCCCAGATCAAAAAATACGTGTCTTATGTATGTTAAAAAATCCCTGCCGCATGAGCCACTCCCCGCCCAACAACGAGAGGGGTTTCAATATCATGGTATCCGGGTACACGTTGGTAACTCTACACTTAATGTTTTGAATGCCTATGCACCTACTGGCTTCCTCCAGTATACTGACCTACCTAGTTTTGCACATACTGATTCTACAATATTAATTGGGGATTTAAATGCTAAACACAAACAATTAGGGGATCAACTCACAAACACCAACGGGAGAAGATTGTTGGCACTTCTCGATGCATATGATAATGTTCAAATTATCAGTAAGAATCAACCAACGCAAATATATGGAGGAGTCCTAGATAGGTGCATTGGCTTTAACCTGTCATACACAACTCATGAGACTGATATTATGGATGACTTAATGTCTGACCATTTAGCCATAACAGCTAACATACACGTGGCTAATGTTGACCTACCTGGCACTAAGCTGAGTAGACGCAGGCTAACAGTAAGGAAAGAGCAAGAAAAATTCTTTATAGACAGCATAGAACATTGGTATAACAATTATGAGCCTGAGAATGTACAACAGTTTTGTGATGACCTCATAAATAATACCTATGAGGCCATCAAAAATAGTGAGTTACGCCAAACAAAAAGAAGTACTGGTAAACAGGTCAGACACAACCAGTACTATGATGATGCTAAACTGAAAGAGCTTAAATCAATTGCTAGACAGACAGGTAAAGCATATAAGAACCTTAGAACTTAGTTGAGCAAGCAACATGATGAATGTGATGTTCCATATACAGATTATGAATTGGATGCAGCCCTCTACAGGGGTAGGAGCACTGCTCCTGGTGAGGACGGTATCACCTATGATATTCTAAGAATCCTACATCGTGTACCCGGTAACCCATTATTAGAATTGTTTAATGCTAGCTATGTCACTGGGCAGTTGCCTGTATCATGGACCCCCAGTCTTACGGTACCTGTACCAAAGCCTGGACAACCTGATGCTTTCCGTCCCATCTCACTGACCAGTTGCATGTGCAAAACCTTCGAGAGAATGGTGCTTAATAGATTATTGTATAGAGTTAAAGAGCACATGGCACCTGATATCAATGGTTTCACACATGGTAAAAGTGTACACAACTGTATCACAACCTTTCTTACTGTTCATGGAGATAAAAGGCACAAGTACACAACATTTCTTGATTTAAAAAATGCCTTTGATATTGCTAATAGGGAAGTGATTATGTATGAATTAGCGAGAATGGATATAGGGGGACATTTATTACAATGGACACGAGGCTATCTTACCAACCGGAAGTCCTCTGCACTGTTCCAAGGCTACAAGAGTGAAACTAAAGTAATGCAACTAGGCACCCCACAAGGAGGAGTACTTAGTCCTACCTTGTTTAATGTTCTAATTAATGCTTTACTAAAATCAATCCCAACTAGTCTGGCAAACATCACTATCAGCTATGCAGATGACATCCTTGTGCATACTAAAACCCACCGCGAAATGCAAACAGTCTTAAATTGTATACATACAGCTTGTGAGAGCCTTGGTCTTGTAATCAACGCTGCTAAAACTAAGGTATTTAACAGACAAATTGGCAACCGCAAAAATGGACCACGAAAACTTAAGATAGACAACATACCAATAGACTATGTCTCTTCTTTCAAATACCTTGGAGTCTCTGTCCCTTGTACCTCAACTGCAGTCAATAAGTTACATCAACAATGTAGAGACAGACTCAAGGCTCTCAGAACTGTAGTGGGGTACAGCCCGAAATATGGTGTTAATATTAGAATAGCAAGAATGATGTATTTAGCGTATATAAGGTCTCTGATAGACTATCATGCACCAGCTTTGGTCCTGCAGAATGGCAAAAGTATTGATAGACTGGAAAAAATGCAAAATGAAGCACTCAGAATTATACTTGGCTGTCCTATAACTACCAAAGTTCTCAACATGCGGAAAGAATTAAATATACTTAGCATTCGAGATAGAATATTTGAAATTAATCTTATGATGGGACTAAAGCTGCTGCGTGATAACAAAAACAACATTGTGTCAGTTGCACTGTTAGAACACATACGAAATGGAACTAGCGAGTCTAAATGGATTCAAAGAACTGCCACTCATATTAAAATGATGGGGACTGCACGATGTATATACAGATGAAAGAGTACAGCACTTCCTTCCACCCTGGCAGATAGTACCTTTTGACATCCTGACCCCTGCATACCCCACCAAGAAACTAATCACAAGCAACCCTCATGCTCAGCTTGCTGCTAAATTAAGCACCATAGAGCACATTCACAATATACAAGCTGAAAACAACATTGCACAGACCATATACACTGACGGATCACTCAATACAGCTACAGGGAGGGCAGGAAGTGCTGTTATTGCTCATCAGCCCGATGGCAGCACAATTCAAAGAAATATCCGAATTAGTAACTGGGCGTCCACAATGCAGGCCGAGTTGGTAGCGATACTGGTAGCACTCGAAATTATTGACAACACTGAAGTAGACAGCTTAATTATTTCTGACTCCCTATCCTCACTACGAGCAATAAACAGTTTGCAATCAAGTAATAACGTGCTTGTCTTGGAAGCTAGACGTAGATATATAAGAATACTTAGCAAGAGGGTAAATATAAAAATGTTGTGGATTCCTTCTCACATTGGCATGCAGGAACATGACAAAGTTGACGCCCTTGCTAAGGCTGCAGTAAATAAAGACAGTATTAAACGGAATCTTGAGTTATCAAATAGGTCCCTTAAAAGTGTCATTAGACGAGAACTCCTGGATGGATTTGAAGAAAGTAGAACAGTGCAAACTGGAACTAGTAGGTCCATTGTTCATCACAATGAAATGTGTGAAGTAAAACATGTGTATGGGGCAAGTAACAAAGTCAGTAGACTAACAGATGTTGTCACAGCTCGTATAAGACTTGGCTACAAGTATCTCTGGCAGTTCGGCTTGTATAGGGATCTAGATGAAGTAAAGTGTAAAGTGTGTGGACATAGGCAGGGACACACACACTCGAACACTATATCTTGGATTGTTGTAAAATTGAGCCTTTTAGAGATAAATCTAAGCTCACTCTGTATGATATGGCAACCTATCTTATTACCATGGATAAATTACCTGAAATCCTTGCACTGTACCCACATTTCGCTACCAGTAGATGAACGACATATGAGATTCAGAAACAAGTAGTGTACTGTGAGGACTAATAATAAACAGAAGCTCCCCTATGACTCTGTAATATCCCCATTGGCCAAACTATTATGTATTAACGACAAGACCTACCATTAATGTATGATGACTTACTGTAAATATGTAGCTCTTGTAATAGCACTTTCTCTGTAACTAGCTGACATTGTATTTATAAGGTGTGAAGGATTGAAGAAATTGTTTATGTAATAATCTAAGATGAGGTCTGATAAAGACCTTTTGTGCCCTCTGTAATGCTTTTGCGCTACCGCTCACAGGATGAGTATGGGGTGCACAATAAACTAGCCGCCTTCGGCGGCAACAAACAAAGCAACCTGCGTCATACAGACCTATCTTCTTATTATTATGTCTTAGTAAATTCATGGAAAGATTAGCACATACTCGCCTCCAATGATAACTTGAGTATAATAATATTTTATCGTCACTTTAAGCTGGGTTTCGAACGCAATGTGTACAACTTGATCAAATTCTCTGCCTTGAACGTGAAATTCCCACCTCTCTTAGAGGTGTGAATTTTGGAAATCATGTGCGCAAGAGGAGCGGAACACTAAATCCGCAATCAATTTTCTATTGTTCTCTACCTAGACCTCAAAGGAGCTTTTGATAGCATTCCTCATACTTGCCTCTTGATAAAGCTTGCACGTTTAGGTGTACAGGGAAGATTACTTCCATGGCTACAGTCCTATCTCTGTACAGTCAGAGATAGGACTGTACAGAGATAGTCCTGGTATAGACCTCCAAACTCTATATGTTAGGCAGTTTTTAGATAGTATTTCAATACAAACGGGTGTCCCACAAGGCTCCATACTAAGCCCAACCCATTTTGCTGCATTCTTGGTAGATTTACCTAACACCCATCCTGTTCACCTATCAGTGTACGCTAACAATTTAACATTGTATTATTCAGACAATGCCCTACCTAATACAGTCTCAACAATGCAAACAGCACTTGACCACTTCATTACTTGGACACAACAATGGGGCCTCCAAGTTAGTACTACCAAAACCTATCAGATTTTCACTAAAAAAAAAGACGTGTTAATCTACCCAACCTCCTAAACAGATGACACAACCACTCCCACCTGGGGAGCACACCATAAAATTTTACACCGTTTCTATACAACCTACATTTTGCAGTTACCTGGACTATTGTTGCCAGGCATATGCGTCGACTGTGCCTACTAACCTACAGAGCCTTGAGGTCATACAAAACAATGCCATGCGACGCAATGCATTCCACTCGTATCCTCGGCCCTCACAAGCTTAGCCACCAGACGAGACACAATGTGTGCCAACTATCTGTCACTCTGTACCACTGCTCACCAGACACACCCATACAGATCAACAAGTGACATAACAGTCAAATGGCTAGTAAGAGTAAACAAGCCAGTGCAAAAGGTTGTGGGTGTAGTTCGTTTGTGACTAAGGCAATGTTAAGTGATAATGCGTCTAGCTTGGGCGAGTGGTGGACCCTCAGGCATCTGCTCTGCTGTGCGCCTCGTGGCCCATTGTCATGGTAACCCGGCATACCAACCTACTTCCTTGTGTGCTTGGTAATCCAAATGACCTCCAACCAATGGAACCAGAGTCAGTCTGGTTCCACTGGATGGAAAATTAGAAAGTGAGTGGCAGCTACATCAGTCACAACATGCTTCAAGAAATTCTAGGCATGCAGAATTTGCTGATGGGTAGGAGATAATTGGTAATAATGAGAGCAACACAGGAACCCGAGTGAAGAATGTGGAGGTGGGTGACGGTAGGACCACACAGCAAGGGGAACGGCCTCCTTAACAACTTCTCCAGAACATTATTGAACTCAGTCTGACCAAGTCTAACTTCTGCCTACATGTGTGTGTTACATAAGCAAGATGATGTCATCAGTCGGCTGGTTGAAGACGAGATTAGTAATATAGTTTTACCAGATATGTCATCAATCACCCTAGAAAATTTAAGGAGTATCTTGTTGCTAGTTTTTCAAGGGAGTTTTCTGTTAATAGAGCTGTTAATCGTGAAGGGGTCTACATGGCAAGACGGATAAACAAGGATAGTTAACCTCTCAAAAGAATCATTGTCTAGAAAGACAATGAACCTCATCAACAACATTGCTTCCTTGTAAGTTTCATCCAGCCAAGTTCTATTAGACCTTGGATATCCTCTCCTGTTATCTGTTATAATTGCCACGGTACTAATCATGTGTAAGTACTGTTGACGTGAATGTGTGTGCAGGTTCTGTGCTGACTGTTACGAACCTTACCTTCTGTGGAGGTTAAGTTTCAAGTATAAAATGTTGATGGACACAGTGGAGAATTTTGATAGGAAAATATCTACAGCTGATTTCCTGGAGGCCGCGAGTTACCAGTAATACTCCGCCCAGCAAAGTAGTACCTTCTCAGCTGGAGATTGTCAGGAATAATGTGAACTGAAATAATCCTAACTATGTGAGGGAAAAAATGTACTCCATCTCAAAGCATGCATGGAGAAATATGGTAAATAAAGTCAATAAAGGGTTTGGTTGCAAATGTAAAACAGAGTATTAAGGGGCGATGACGCAAGAGAGGTGGACGCCATCTTGACTGGAGGGGAGGTGTATACGTTGACGACCAGATCCTGCTATTTGAGGGGGATTTTCCGGCCATACAGTCAGGTAAGCCATCTTCGTATCTAAACAGGGTTGCAAGATATTGTAGAGTAGTTATGCAGACTTTGGAGATGTTCGTAAGAGAGAGTCCATGTTTCCTAGAGTGCAAAATGTGTGTGTCCATCGGTGGATAGCTCTGGTGGCTGTGTGCACGGTTCCAGGTTTGGGACGGAGAGCCTTAGAGTATCTAGAGCCCACATGGGGGGCTATATCACTCCAACTGACCATGTAATTGTAAGGATATTACCTTATTGAATATGTTTGTGTCTCTCTGCATATAAATTTGTGTCTATTACTAGGCTGTTTTACCTTACTCCTTGATTTGTCCTAGGCGCGAGTACAATCATCTATTCCCCTAGACAACATGTAAAGGTCCACCACCACTAAATTCTTAACAGGCCTCTGTGACACAGCTATGACAAAAGTTTTTGACACACGCCCTCGTGATACAAGACCACCAAGATATCGTGACCACCACGATACAAGACTGCGTCCTCACAAGAACCCCCCCTCCCTTATCTCTTAGGACAGTGAGGTAGCCTCTACTCTGGTCAGTGTGTCCCCAGTGTTTACTTGAAGGCATACATGTTTGGTATCATGACTGCACACAATGTTCAGTCTTCCCTAACTTATGTAGAAAGCCAGTGGTGTTTGGCCCAGCTGCACCAAGTACCCAGCAGGACGCTCCTGATATCAGCCCCAGTAAGCGGTTTCCAAGTATCGTCCAACTGAACCAAACAAAAATAATATAGGAATTGATTGGTTAAAGATGAAAACTACTGAATTTTGAAAATAAAATAACCATTAAATAAAAATCTGCTCATTGGTTGTGGAAAAGCGAGTCATGTTAGCGTAGTGGTAAAGTGAAGGCAGGATGGTAGACACCCCAGAGTTGCCAGGGCAGCATTGAGGTGAGATGGACAGCCTTCTCACTTCATGTGATTTTAATGAACTGTCGAACCTTCCCATCCGTAAGATTGATTTTACTTCCAAAAATGGTTTCAAGTTTATGAAAGTAGATATCAGTAAACCTCGGTTTATGGATAGTTTGGCTTTATTGAATGGTGGGTTAGACAAACTAGCCAAAGAACATATCAAGAATGGTAAACCTACCCGCTACACCTCTGTTTTGTTTGATGACGTCCCTGTAGCTGCCCACTATTTATTAAAGACTGGTAAGCAGATCTTCTGTTATGACTATATATCATCTTTGGATAAACTGAATGAACCTAATCTTCCTCCTCCTCAAGCATTCTATAATAGTTTATAGCACGAGACTGTGAGTCAAACAGATTACAACCAGGCTAAAAAGTCTTTAGATTGGCGAAATGCAAAACCATTGAGGATTACTTGTAGGTCTATTTGAAAGTGAATACTGGGCTTTTGTGTGATGTTTTATTGTATGGCGCAAAACATTGCCGGAGCCTTTCAAGTTGGACATTACACACTATGTCTTACTATCGAGTGTCACGTGGGATACTTTCTTGTTGAAAAGTCAAGTTGTCTTGGACTATTTATGATCCCAAATCGTACGATGTATTGTGTAAAATTAAAGATTCGGATTTACTTTGGTCGTAAGATGATTCACGAGAGTAGAAATTGAACATACAGGTGATGCCTCTCTAGCAATGATAAATATATTTTGTATTTAGATTTTAATAGTCAACAAGCCACTTGTATGGCAGAAATACTTCCCTAAGGTGGTATTAGACAATTTATCTGCTGCTGAACGTGATGATTTGCTCGAGCAAGGATTGGAGAATATTGCTTGTGAAGGGGATAAGAGTTATTGGGTCAAGTGTGATACTGAGCATGTCAAGCCTGAGGTGGCCCCATACACTGATTGAATTGAAATTGAAATTGAAATAAGTTTATTGAGGTAAAAATACACACAAAGGGATGAGGTAGCTCAAGCTATTCTCACCCCATTCAGTACAAACGTGTTAATATATACATATACACACATCACAAATAAACATATTACCAAACATTCTGAGAGGTAAACATATACATTTCCTCCTTCACAAGTAGTAGGTATCAGACGTACACACAAATACTTTTATGACCTAGGTATACTGTATAGACAATTTGCAAGACACCTGCAGATAATTCAACAAAAATACTACAATCTTGGTGCAAAATTCTTATATCTCTCAAGAATATCATCAACCTTTCCGTTGTGACACATCCAGGCTATTTGTTCAGGAACAGTCCTTATCTCAGTGTTTCTATATACATTAATCAACGGACAATCAAGAACATAATGGGCAAGGGTGTGAGGCCTCAACATACCACATAGTTTACACTTCATGTCATTATCATGAACATCTATCCCATATTCCCAGTAATATTTGTACCCAAGCCTGAGCCGCATGTACACAGAGTCACTCCAAGCATTTCTCCTTTTACCATAAGTGAAATGGGTGTTTTGACTCACATACATGTAGTGTTGCATGGTTTGACTTCTCTCATACATTATCTCTCTCCTCTCCACTCCCGCCTGTGCCTGAATATTTCTGATTTTGCTTCTTATTTGTCTCATTGTGAATTCACATTCAATGTCAACTTGTGGTTTTGATGTGGCACGTTTGGCCAAGTCATCCGCCACCTCGTTGAGCACTATTCCAACATGAGATGGAATTCCCAGGTGGAAACTGAGTGCCCAAAATGAGCCACAGAGATATTAGAAAGAACTTTTTTAGTGTCAGAGTGGTTGACAAATGGAATGCATTAGGGGGTGATGTGGTGGAGGCTCACTCCATACACAGTTTCAAGTGTAGATATGACAGAGCCCGATAGGCTCAGGAATCTGTAACACCTGTTGATTGACGGTTGAGAGGCGGGACCAAAGAGCCAGAGCTCAACCCCCGCAAACACAACTAGGTGAGTACAACTAGGTGAGTACATGAATTTCACACTATAACCTTTCAGCTGTATCTCAGTTTATTCTTCTCTTACAGTCCTCAACTATAGACATGAAGACTGGGTTTCGACTGTTTAAGGACTCCAGTGCTCCTCGGCTATCGACAAATACAAAAACATTTTTGTCGTCATGACGTACTTCCTCCAAACACGCCAGAATGGCCTGCAGTTCAGCTTGTGTGGATGATATATAATTACTAAGCCGGAGTTCAATTCTCCTGTCCACAGTCCCAAACTCCGTATAATCCCTTATTAGGACACCACACCCTGCCCTGCCATCCTCCGCCACCGACCCGTCACAATATACATGTAAACTGTTGCCTCTTGGTAACCGAGATATCATGCTTCCATACAAACACCGTAATTGTCCCAGTGATGATTTGCCCTTAACCCTTTCACATGCTAATATTACTACAGATCTGTTGTCTGATTACAGCAAACACATTATAAATACTGAAGATAGGTAACTTCCAAAGAAAAATGACACATTTATTGTATCCCACCTACCCCCAAAAAGATTACTCGATAAGTTTAGAATTGTTACAATTGCTCATGAAACTAGGATTGAAAATGTAGAGAATAAACGCAGTTTATGAATTCAGGCAGAGCAAGTACCTCAAAGAATTTGTCGAAACAAATATCCCAGAACGTACAAATACACCATGTTCTCTAGTCCAAAGCTTTCAAGCTCGTTAGGAATGCTCTCTATGGGAAGAGTTTAATGGGCGTGAGCAGATATTGTGGCCGCGAGTAGAGCAGTTAGGCCCAAGGTGAGATGGACCGATGAAGATTAACGCCTCAATGGAAGAAGTGAGGCTGGAAGGCAGACCCCAGACAACCGGGGAGGTATTAACCAGAGCCTGCAACAACACTTTCCTTTGCAAACTCTGGAGTCCATTAAGAGTTAAAGACGAAGGACGGAGTACAAAGAATTAGGGATGGAATACAGAAATCGTGAGGATGGCAAGGGCTCGGAGACTAATTCACTGTCTAACTCATACAGAGAGGACGAGCAGCCTAGCCCATTAGGGAATCATAGAGAGGCAATATGAGGGCGGCGGTGGGCGCTCCCGATGGCACTGAACTTGACATTTCCCCCCCCCCCCCTGATAGGACCCCCCCAGGAAGCTTCTTGGAAGGAAACTATGGTGGAATTCTTGCAGCTATTGCATCCTGGGGCCAGGAAACTGGATGGGGAGGAAGAATTCCTTGATGAAGCAATCACTGACTTGGTCAGTAATTATAAGATTATGATTATAGGCTATAACGTGGATAGGATCCTTGAGGGGCATGTTCTAGTGGTTACTTCTACCAAAAGATCTGGTGACCACGCACTGTGCCCTCGCCCTGCACATAGAGAGAGACCTCCACCAATAAATCGTGCCTATCCAACCCAATCTCCGACTGGACAAAAGAGGGTGCGAAGAGCACAGTACACTCTGTGTCAAAGACTGTACGAGAAGAACTGTTCCAAGGCTGCTGCGTGCGTCCTCTCAGGAGACTGGAAAGTATCCCCCCACTGAGGTGGAGCCAGCTCGTCTCTTTACATTCTGGGTGACACTCTTCTCTAGACCCACATCACCAGACCGCCGCCCAATTCGTGACCGTGATCCAGTCAACAACTGGGGACCACATAACACCAGAGGAAATCCTTGTTGCTCTCAAGGCTAGTAGCACTTCAGCTCCTGGCCCAGACGGTATTACTATACCTTTACTCAAGTCCATACCAATCAGGGTGTTTGCAAAGTTGTTTAACCTGAGGTTGGTCCACGAATCCCTGCCATTCCCTTTTCGTAAGAATAAGAAAGTGGTGATACCTTAGAAACCGAATCTAGAAACTCCTTCCCACTATCGCCCCATAACCATGTCATCTACGATAGCGAGGCTGTTCCACAAGATTCCGAGCAGCAGACTCTCCGAGGCAGTCAGGATCGACAGACGGCAGAATGTTTTCGTCCCCATGGTTGAGTGTCCTGAAAACCTGGTGATCCTGGATGCCTTTCCTAGTCGAGGCTCGTGCGCCTCAATCCCACCTGTGATCCCAGGCCACATTCCTCCCCCCTTGTGATCCCAGGCCACATCCCTTCCCTTGTGATCCCAGGCCACATTCCTTCCCCCTTGTGATCCCAGGCCACATTCCTTCCCTTGTGATCCCAGGCCACATTCCTTCCCCCTTGTGATCCCAGGCCACATTCCTCCCCCTTGTGATCCCAGGCCACATTCCTCTCCCCTTGTGATCCCAGGCCACATTCCTTCCCCTTGTGATCCCAGGCCACATTCCTTCCCCTTGTGATCCCAGGCCACATTCCTTCCCCCTTGTGATCCCAGGCCACATTCCTTCCCTTGTGATCCCAGGCCACATTCCTCCCCCCTTGTGATCCCAGGCCACATTCCTCCCCCCTTGTGATCCCAGGCCACATTCCTTGCCCTTGTGATCCCAGGCCACATTCCTCCCCCTTGTGATCCCAGGCCACATTCCTCCCCCTTGTGATCCCAGGCCACATTCCTCCCCCTTGTGATCCCAGGCCACATTCCTCCCCCTTGTGATCCCAGGCCACATTCCTCCCCCTTGTGATCCCAGGCCACATTCCTCCCCCTTGTGATCCCAGGCCACATTCCTCCCCTTGTGATCCCGGGCCACATTCCTCCCCCTTGTGATCCCAGGCCACATTCCTCTCCCCTTGTGATCCCAGGCCACATTCCTTCCCCTTGTGATCCCAGGCCACATTCCTTCCCCTTGTGATCCCAGGCCACATTCCTTCCCCCTTGTGATCCCAGGCCACATTCCTTCCCTTGTGATCCCAGGCCACATTCCTCCCTCCTTGTGATCCCAGGCCACATTCCTCCCCCCTTGTGATCCCAGGCCACATTCCTTGCCCTTGTGATCCCAGGCCACATTCCTCCCCCTTGTGATCCCAGGCCACATTCCTCCCCCTTGTGATCCCAGGCCACATTCCTCCCCCTTGTGATCCCAGGCCACATTCCTCCCCCTTGTGATCCCAGGCCACATTCCTCCCCCTTGTGATCCCAGGCCACATTCCTCCCCGTTGTGATCCCAGGCCACATTCCTCCCCTTGTGATCCCGGGCCACATTCCTCCCCCTTGTGATCCCAGGCCACATTCCTTCCCCTTGTGATCCCAGACCACATTCCTTCCCCTTGTGATCCCAGACCACATTCCTCCCCCTTGTGATCCCAGGCCACATTCCTCCCCCTTGTGATCCCAGGCCACATTCCTTCCCCTTGTGATCCCAGGCCACATTCCTTCCCCCTTGTGATCCCAGGCCACATTCCTTCCCCTTGTGATCCCAGGCCACATTCCTCCCCCTTGTGATCCCAGGCCACATTCCTCCCCCTTGTGATCCCAGGCCACATTCCTTCCCCTTGTGATCCCAGGCCACATTCCTCCCCCTTGTGATCCCAGGCCACATTCCTTCCCCTTGTTATCCCAGGCCACATTCCTCCCCCTTGTGATCCCAGGCCACATTCCTCCCCTTGTGATCCCAGGCCACATTCCTTCCCCCCTTGTGATCCCAGGCCACATTCCTTCCCCCTTGTGATCCCAGGCCACATTCCTTCCCCCCTTGTGATCCCAGGCCACATTCCTCCCCTTGTGATCCCAGGCCACATTCCTTCCCCCTTGTGATCCCAGGCCACATTCCTCCCCCCTTGTGATCCCAGGCCACATTCCTTCCCCCCTTGTGATCCCAGGCCACATTCCTTCCCCAAACATCACAAGGGGGAGGAATGTGGCCTGGGTCTGAGAACCACTGAACTAGAAGTTAATGTCACAATTTAATTTACTTAACTTGTTCTGGACTGAATAAAGAAAATTGAATATACAGATGAACAATGTTGCCGTTACTCAAGTTCTTCACACAATAACCTGCACCACACACTTAATGTTCACATGAGCAAGACAGTCCACTGGGGTTAAGGTCCACGTAGGAATATGAAACAATAAGCTGCAGCAACACTCACCTCTGTCTTACCTACACCGTCCTCCCTGAAAATATAAAATGATCATAACTAAATATATTATAGTTCGATTACATTTGAATTGTAATTACTAAGGCTGGTTTTGCTGGGCTTCCAGTCCCCGCAGAGAACCGCACCTCGTGACAATGTGTTTCATTAGCTATTGTTCAACACTGTTCTTTCCTGATAAACAACACCACTACACTCCAGTAACTTGCCGCTCCATAAGACCAGGAACAGTGCTCCATAAGACCAGGAACAGTGCTCCATAAGACCAGGAACAGTGCTCCATAAGACCAGGAACAGTGCTCCATGAGACCAGGAATGTGCTCCATAAGACCAGGAACAGTGCTCCATAAGACCAGGAACAGTGCTCCATAAGACCAGGAACAGTGCTCCATAAGACCAGGAACAGTGCTCCATAAGACCAGGAACAGTGCTCCATAAGACCAGGAACAGTGCTTCATAAGACCAGGAACAGTGCTCCTCGCCCACCACCACAGTCCAGTAACTCACCGCTCCATAAGACCAGGAACAGTGCTCCATAAGACCAGGAACATAGTGCAAGCTTAAACTCACTCTTTCTCTCTCTCTCTCTCTCTCTCTCTCTCTCTCTCTCTCTCTCTCTCTCTCACTCTCTCTCTCTCTCTCTCTCACTCTCTCACTCTCTCACTCTCTCACTCTCACTCACTCACTCACTCACTCACTCACTCACTCACTCACTCACTCACTCACTCTCTCTCTCTCACTCTCACTCTCTCTCACTCTCTCACTCTCTCACTCTCTCTCACTCTCTCTCTCACTCTCTCTCTCACTCTCTCTCTCACTCTCTCTCTCACTCTCTCTCTCTCACTCTCTCTCTCAATCTCTCTCTCTCAATCTCTCTCTCTCAATCTCTCTCTCTCAATCTCTCTCTCTCACTCTCCCTCTCTCACTCTCTCTCACTCTCTCTCTCTCTCTCTCTCTCTCTCTCTCTCTCTCTCTCTCTCTCTCTCTCTCTCTCTCTCTCTCTCTCTCTCTCTCACTCTCTCTCTCTCTCACTCTCACTCTCTCTCACTCTCTCTCACTCTCTCTCACTCTCTCTCACTCTCTCTCTCTCACTCTCTCTCACTCTCTCTCTCTCTCACTCTCATTCTCTCTCACTCTCTCTCACTCTCTCTCACTCTCTCTCACTCTCTCTCTCTCACTCTCTCTCACTCTCTCTCACTCTCTCTCTCTCACTCTCTCTCACTCTCTCTCTCTCTCACTCTCTCCCACTCTCACTCTCTCTCTCTCACTCTCTCTCACTCTCTCTCTCTCTCTCACTCTCTCTCACTCTCTCACTCTCTCTCTCTCACTCTCTCTCTCACTCTCTCTCTCACTCTCTCTCTCACTCTCTCTCCCCCTTCAGAAGACAGCGAGTCACTGAGGGGTGATGTCTCTGATTGGCGAGGCATCACCAGTGGAGTCCCACAGGGTTCAGTCCTTGAACCTATACTGTTTCTGATATAAGTAAATGATCTCCCAGAGGGGATAGAATCGTTCCTCTCATTGCTTGCTGATGATGCAAAAATTACATGGAGAGTTTAAAGAGAGGAGGAGAATATGAGGCTATAAGATGGCCAACACAGACTGAGTGAATGGTCCAACAAATGGCTACTAAAGTTCAGAGTAAATATAAGGTAATGAAACTAGGCGGTGGAAACAGGCTAGACACAGGATACAGAATGGGAGATGAAGTCCTTCATGGAAACGGACAGAGGGAAAGATCTAGGAGTTGATATCACACCAAACCTGTCTCCTGAAGCCCACATAAAAATAATTACATTGGCGGAGTATGCGAGGCTAGCTAGCATCAGAACAACCTTCAAGAACCTGTGAAGGGAATCATTCAGAACCTTGTATACCACATAAGTAGGACCAATGCTGGAGTATGCGGACCCCAGCACGGAGCCCGTACCTTGTCAAGCACAAGACGAAGCTGGAAAAAGGTCAGAAGTACGTAAGTAATTATCAAAAGAAGGCACCAAACCGGGAAGGCTATGTACCACCATCAAATGCGCAAAATAATCAGAGGGCGCTAAATATCACCAAGGATGCCAATACGAGAACAAAAACGCATAAGGCGAACGATATCAAAAGTATCCGAGTCACCAAGAATTCTATTGAGGGACAGGTGACCGCGAGGGGCGGTCGGAAAGCAAGACACACGCTCGTCCTGGAAGTCAGGACATTCAAGAAGGACATGCACGACCGTAAGAGGGACAATGCAACTAGGACAATAAGGAGCAGGGCGGCGCTCCATCAAGTGACCATGGGTTAAGCGAGTATGGCCAATACGCAACCTCGCCAGAGCCGTTTCCCATCGCCGGTTACGGTGGTAGGAGGACGGCCACGAGGAAACACAACATTTAAGAGCACGTAGTTTGTTACCAGTAACAGACAACCAAGAAGCCTGCCAACGGGTAAGGACGGAGGAATGGATAACCGGGTAAAAGTCGGAATATGGAATACCTTTACGAGAGATAGGACAAGAGCGGACAGCTTCCTTGGCAGCAGCATCCGCACGCTTATTTAAAGACACACCAATATGGCTGGGAACCCAACAAAACTCAACCGACTTAAATTTACTGTGAACAAGAAACAGCCAATGCTGGATCTCGACAACTACTGGATGAACCGGATTAAAGGACCCGAGAGCCATGAGGGCACTACGAGAGTCAACAACAACTACAAAGGAGGACTGACAACGAGAAAGCAGGTGACGAAGAGCATAGAGAATAGCATAAAGTTCCACTGTAAAGATGCTAGTCTCCGGAGGTAAGCGACACATATAAGTGTGATCAGGAAAAACAACAGAGTAGCCAACACCGTCCGCCGACTTAGACCCATCGGTGAAGACAGAAACGGAGCGGGAGTGAGAAGAAAAGTGCTCAAGGAAAAGGCGTTTTAGAACCGTAGGAGGGGTAAAAGCTTTAGTGATACGGGTCAAGGAAGTTCAAAACCGCGGAAGAGGGACTCTCGACGGGGGCAAAGAAGGAACAACACGAGGAGAAACATTAGAAATACGAACGGAAAGAGAATCCTAGAGGCGAGATAACCGGACAGAAAGAGGGAGGTGGTGAAGAGGAACAGGAACCGCAGGAGGGGTAAAAGTTAAAGCACGACAGAGGCGAGAGGAAGGATGTTGTAAGGACCGCGCTAGATAGCGAAGACAGTAGCGATCACGGCGGTCCTGGAGAGACAGGAAGCCAGTGCGCCTATCTGCTCTCCAAGAAGTATGGGACAAGACCCGAAGGAGGGTAAGGGCCTTAGAGCACTCAACACGGAGGTAAGAGATATGGGGAGACCAAGACAAACGAGTGTCAAGGAATAACCCCAAAAGCTTTGCGGAATCTTTGTATTCAAGGGGATGACCATAAAGTGACAAAGAGGGACGAAGAACAACCCGTTTCCGCGTAAAAGTCATGGCACAAGTCTTAGAAGTAGAGAACTTGAAGCCATGATCGATGGCTAAAGACGACACAGCATCAGTTGCAAGTTGAAGGAGAGGCGAATCATCACCCTGACAGCAAAGGGTAAGATCATCGACATAGAGAGCGGAGAAGACACCAGAAGGAAGAGAAGAAAGAAGACCATTGAGGGCAACCAGAAAAAAGAGTAGTGCTCAGAACACTACCCTGGGGCACACCTTCGTATTGCTGAAAAGAGGCAGAGAGCGCGGTACCAAGGCGCACCCGAAAGGAACGACGGGAGAGGAAGCTGCGGAGAAAGAGAGGGAGATGACCACGAAGGCCAAAAGAATGAAGTTGAGATAGAATATGATATCTCCAAGTGGTGTCGTAAGCCTTTTCCAGGTCAAAAAGGACGGCAACAACGGAGGTCTTCGCAGCAAAAGCAGTACGAATATAGACCTCCAAGTTCACCAGGACATCTGTCGTGCTGCGGCACTTGCGGAAACCAAATTGAGAAGGGGAGAGGAGGTGATGGTGTTCCAGGAACCACATCAGACCATCGGGAACGAATTTACCCGCTATCTTGCGGATACGCTTCCAGATCTGGGCCAGAGGAGTTTCGGACGTAATTGTTGAGACATAAGATGCCCAACGTTCACGTTTAGCCGTATGGATGGCCCTACGGGCCACCTCACTCGCTTTCCGAAAGAAAAGAAAAGAATCGGTCGTCTGCCTACGGCGGTGCCTCTTCCAGGCTGCACGCTTACAGCGGACAGCCCGAGCACAGTCCGCATTCCACCAGGGAACGCACTTCTGTGGACCCCGAGAGGAAGAGCGAGGAATAGAGCGGAGGGCAGCGTTGAAGACAGTGTCATGAAAAAGGAGGAGAGCGCGAGAGAGAGGCAGAAGGGAGAGGTCAGAGAGAGTAGCACTGAGGGAAAATAGGGTCCAGTCCGCCTTAGCAAACTGCCACCTAGGGAAAGAGAGGGAAGGGCGAAAAGAGAAAAAGGAAACAAGGATGGGGAAATGATCACTTCCATGGAGGTCATCAAGAACCTGCCACGTGAAATCTAAGTAAAGAGAAGAAGAGCAGAGAGAAAGATCAAGACAAGAAAGGGTGCGAGTCCAAGAGTCCAAATGAGTGGGCTCACCAGAATTCAGAAGAGACAGGGAAGAAGAGAGGAGAAACGGCTCAAGGAGGCGACCCTGGGTATTCGTCAGAACGTCACCCCAAAGAGAATGACGACAATTGAAGTCACCCAGCAGGAGCACAGGCTCCGGCAAGGAGTCTAGGAGGTGTTTCAAATCAGGAAGAGAGAGCGGGACACTCGGGGGGAGATAAATGGAACAAACAGTGTACCATTTCCCCACAAAGATACGAGCAGCAGAACAATGGAGAGGCGAAGGAAAAAGTAAAGGAACAAAGGGAACATCAGCACGAATCAAAAGAGCAGAAGAATTAGGAGCCCCAGCAACAGCTGGGGGGGGGGGGGGAGAAAGAATAGCCACGAAAACGACCAGGACGAGCACCAAGCATCGGCTCCTGGAGACAGACACAAAGGGGCGAAAACCGCGAAATCAGAAGTTGGAGTTCGAGGAAATTGGCGTAATAACCTCGAACGTTCCATTGAAGAATGGACAACGGCGAGAAGAGAAAGGACAAAAACAGAGAACAAGGAAGAAACAAAGGCGAAAGAGCAACAGAGCACGTTAAAGAATATCAGGGTCAGCAAAGTCAGGGTTAGGGGGCATGGGTAAACTGAGCAAAGACGGAGGGAAGGGAAGGAAACGGGAGAACAGATCAGAGGTGGGCGGGCGGGGTCCGGAGGAGGAGGAGGAGGAGACAACGGAGAGGAGCAGGCAAGGACAGCAGCAGGAAGAGGAGGGGTAGAAAGAGGGGAGCGTACCTCAGCAAGGGCAGCAACTGAGAGGGAAGCGGGGGCTAAAGAAACCTCCATAGCAGGAACAGGGGGCGCAACCACCGAAATGGGAGGGGAAGGAGCGAGAGAGGCAGAAGTAGGGGCCGAGGAAGAAAGCGAAACCTTCTTACCAGCCGGGGAGGAGGAAGGAGAGGAGCCAGGTTTACGCTTCTGACGTAAAGAGACAGGTGTCCCAGCAACCACGTACTGGGGAACGGATTCTAGCGTCTCAACAGGAGAAGCTGAACGAGAGCACACATGACGGCCGTTTGGAGAGCGATGGACATCAGCCCGCACCGACAGGCGGCGGGGAGAGTCAAGAGACGGAAGGGAAGGATGGGAAGGAGGAACGGAGGGAGACGAGGAAGAAGACACAGGAGACACGACAGACCGGGTAGAAAGAAGGGGAACCCCAGACAGAGGACCAGGAGGAGGATCCTTCGGGAGAGAACCCAAAGAAACAGAGGAGGGGGCAGTGGGCGCATCAGGGTCCAAGGCCCGGAAACGGTTGTGAGTCTGAGGAAGGCGGGAAGGACGAAGAGAGGAAGAGCGCAACAAGCGAGCATAAGAGATATTAGCATAAGGCGGGAGCCGGCGAACCTGGCTTCTCGCCTCAGGAAAAGATAAACGCTCCCGGAGCTTCAAGTTGAGGACGGCTGCCTCAAGCTTGTAATGGACACACGCACGGGAGAAGGAAGGATGGGCCTCACCGCAGTTGAGGCAACGAGCCTGGGGAGAAGTGCACTCCGACTTAGAGTGACCTTCGCCACCACACAAAGGACAGAGAGAGACAGTCCCGGAGCAGCGAAGGGCACCATGCCCAAACCTCCAGCACTTGTTGCAGAGCCGAGGAGAAGGAATGTACTCCTGGACAGAGCACCTGGCACCAGCAAGAATGACAGAGGATGGAAGGGTCCTACCATCAAAGGTAATCTTCACAACCCGGAGGGGTTGACGGCGACTACCACGAGGGGGACGAGTAAACGTGTCCATCTGGAGAATAGAATGGCCCTGGGCAGGAAGGATATGTCGAATATCGTCGTGGCAGTCGCGCAGGTCCCGAACACCGGTCGCAACATGGGGCAGGAGCAAAATAGTGCCAACACTGGCATTCAACTGAGCGTTCTTCGAGACCCGAACAGGGGTCTCGCCAAGGCAGGATAAGGCAGCCAAGCGGGAAGCAGCATCCTGAGAAGGAGCAGCAACGACACATGTACCGAGACGAGTGGGGTTGAAAGTAATGGAGGCATCCACGGAATCAACGAGATGTCGATGGAGGGAGAAATCGTCAGGAGGCGCAGAATCAAGAGATAAAAATATTTGGCCCACGAAGCGGGACCAAACAAGGCTTGATAGGTAGCAGAACTGGAAGGAATCGAGCGAGGGCGGCCGTGACGAGGACGGCTGTGAGAACCCCCAGAGAGAGAGAGGGGTTAAAAGGCGCAGTAGTTACAACTAGAGAAGGAGCCGCGCCAGGGGACGAGGTAGTCACCACTGGGGGCTTGGGGCTCGACCCAACCATAGAGGAGGGAGGGGAGCCAGGGGAAGGAGTCAGAGAGGCCAAAGGAGGAGCAAGGTCGGGGCCCAATGCAGCGGAGGCTACAGAGCCCGGTCTTCCAAGACAGGCCGACTCGGGGGCTTGGTCGCCCACCCCACGAACCTGAGAGGGTAAACCAGAAACAGCCGAAACAGGGGTCATCATCATTACGAAAAGAAGAATTCATTCACGAATGTGCCCCCACACCCACCACGGAGCCACAATTAGAGGCAGGACACCCAACAAGAAGCTATCGCCGATCTTGCCGGGGCCTCCTAGGGGTGCGTCATGAGTATACGCCCCACAAACGCCACCTTAAGAAACCGACAGTCCGTCGAGATCGGGTTCAGTGACGAAGGTGGGATTGACAATAAAAGGTTCCCCTCGCTCTCGACGTCGGGTACTACAGTTCTACGGGTGCAAGAGTATGCCTCCTCAAGCACCCGGGCGTCAAAATAGAAGAAGTCCAAGGGAAGAACCAGAACGAGCAAAAGGTCGGCAGGAAACGGCAAGCAGATAGGAGAAGAGGGGGGAGAAAAACGAAACAGAAGGAAAAGGAAGAGGTGCCCAGCAGAATTGGAGAGGACGGCAGCAGGAGCACAAGGCTAGAAAAGGACAGAGGACTGTCCCAAGGAGCATCACACTCCGGCAGCCGCCCACTAAGCCCCCACACGGCGACAACGAGCTGAGCGAGGAGGGGGAAAAAGGTCAGAAGTATGCCACTAGGCTAGTCCTAGTGGCATATGCATCTCACGACACTGGAAGACAGAAGAGTAAGTTGAGACATGATCAGTATCTACATAATTCTCAAAAGAGTTGACAGGGTAGATATGGATAAAAAATTTAACACGGGTGGTACGCAAACAAGGCAACAGAGGTGGAGACTGAATACTCAAATGAACCACAGAGATGTTAAACTTTTTCAGTGTGAGTAGTTAACAAGTGGAATGCATTAGGCAGTGATGTGGTGGAGGCTGACTCCATACACTGTTTTAAATGTGGTGGAGGCTGACTCCATACACTGTTTTAAATGTGCGAACAAGCCTGAATGGTCCCCAGGACATATGCAACTGAATGTATATATGAATAAATGTATATATGAAAGAGCCCAGTAGACTCAGGAATCTGTACATCAGTTGATTGATGGTTGAGAGGCAGGACCAAAGACCCAGAGCTCAACCCCCGCAAGCACAACTAGGTGAGTACACGCGCAGGCGCGTGCACACACAAATAGGTAAGTACACACACACACACACACACACACACACACACACACACACACACTCTCCACAGTCATGTGGGAGGGTCGGGGGTTTGTGCGCTACACAATATTACTGAATATTTTCGGGCATATTAGGAATACAGTGTTGGATCACGGATCTAGGTTATCACAAAGTATACAAACACCCATAGGAAAAAAAGATACAATGATATCACTAGAACTTTGGTGTTAAACAGAAAAATCACCAGCACCAGGCCACCAGGTTATACAGTGTGGAGGACAGGACAAGATCACCAGCACCAGACCACCAGGTTATACAGTGTGGAGGACAGGACAAGATCACCAGCACCAGGCCACCAGGTTATACAGTGTGGAGGACAGGACAAGATCACCAGCACCAGGCCACCAGGTTATACAGTGTGGAGGACAGGACAAGATCACCAGCACCAGGCCACCAGGTTATACAGTGTGGAGGACAGGACAAGATCACCAGCACCAGGCCACCAGGTTATACAGTGTGGAGGACAGGACAAGATCACCAGCACCAGGCCACCAGGTTATACAGTGTGGAGGACAGGACAGGAGGACCCGCCGGAGAAACTTGCCTAGGTGTGCTTGTGGAGAGGAGTTGCTTGTGAGAACTGTTAAGTGCCTCTCAATTGACATCAACAGTGTGCAGGATTTATATAATATATCGTAATCACTAATGCATTCTCATTCAATAATAGAAGTTAATAGTAAACTTGAAAGTGTAGGGCATTGAAGGAACCTCACTCGTGAGCTCAATTGAGAACTGAATAACGTATTAATCCCAGGGAACGCCCCCCCCCCCTCCGCTGTAAGCTATAGGTACACACACACACACACACACACACACACACACACACACACACACTACTACTACTGGACCTTAGTGAATCACCACGTGGGAGGTGACAACCGATCACCTCGTCATCCAGACATCGTTATTCATCTAGTTGTGCGAGCGGAAGGCTGACTGGTAGGTACCCCTCTCTGGTCAATTATTCAGGTGTACGGAAATGAGGTAAAATATTATCAAATTCTTGTTCAGTATATTATATATATTTAAAATCTTAAAGTGGCTCCTTTTGGGTAGAGGTTGACACTTACGGGACTCTCGTGGCACACGCACGCATGCACATGTACATATGCATGCACACAAGCACACACATGCAAAAACGCACACGCAAAAACACACACACACACATGCTCGGACACACACAAACGTTCAGTCAGGGTAGAAATGATTAACACCTTTTGTGGAAAGGGGATAAGAACCTCACTCATATTCCACCCCCTCTCTTACCCCCCCCCCCCATCTCACTAACCCAATACACTCCCCCCCCCCCCCACGACTGACCACAAATACACGCACACATACACACCTGACCAGAAGTGACCATCTTTGCCCCCTCCCACACCCCAGTTACCCATGCGTCCCCCATAAACACTCTCCCCCTCTCCCGCTCGCTCCCTCTCCCTCTCTCTCTTTCCCAATCTCCCTCTCTCCTCTCTCCCTCTCCTACCTCACTATCCCTCCCCTCTCTCCCTCTCCTCCCTAAACCTCCCTCGCTCTCCCTAAGCCTCCCTCGCTCTCCCTAAACCTCCCTCGCGCTCCCTAAACCTCCCTCGCGCTCCCTAAACCTCCCTCGCTCTCCCTAAACCTCCCTCGCTCTCCCCCTCTCCTTCCTCTCTCTCTCCCTCTACTTTCTCTCTCCCTCTACTTTCTCTCTCCTTCCTCTCCCTCCCTCTTTGCCCACATGCTCATACACTCCCTCCCTCCCTCCCTCCCATCTGATCACCTGACCTGAAGTGACATCTATGCCCCCCCCATCCCCCCAGTTTCCCAGGCATCCCCTCCCCTACAAACACACACACACACACAAACACACACACTCTCTCTCTCTCTCTCTCTCTCCCCCCCCCCCCTCCCCACTTGCCCTCCTCTTGACAAATCCTATCACAGCATTACAGGAACAGGGGGCAAGCATGATGGCCCAAGGAAACAGGGGAACAGGGAAAAGTCAGGGTGATGAAATGAAGGAAATGTTCAACCAGTTTGTGGAAAAATAAAGAGTGAGATGCAGGGAATGATGCAGGAAATGAAGAATGAAATAAGCAACCTGAAAAGAGAGCTGACAGCAGCAAAAGAGGAGATTAGAACCCTCAAAGAGAACAGTGTTGATGCTGAGACTCAGATAATCATCCTAGGGGGAGGCTGAAATAGTATACCGGAAGAGAATGTCACTATAAAAGCAACATTTGCAGAAATGCTCAAAAAAAATAACTCTGAAGTAATGTCCACAATGATGGAGGTGGCCATGAAAGCAGCCACCCCACAGGAAGCTGCACACTCCACTAGCCAGTTGCTGGAAGAAAAAGATCATTGGTAGCTGTGGGTATTAAAGAGCAGGAAGGTTCTAATAGGAGAGAGTGGAATGATAAGGACAACACGGCAGTGAATGAAATAATGAAGACACTAGAGATGGAAGGGGCTGAGCATAGCATTGAGAAGGTTTTCAGGTTAGGCTGGTACAACAAAGACCGAGATCATGTGTTAAAGATAGTGTTTGCAAACAAGAACACAAAGGAGTTGATTCTAACAAGGAAAAGCTGCCTGCAACATGTGGGAGAATTAAAAAAAGTATTCCTCCAGAGGGACATGATGAGGGGGAGGAGAGAGCCATGGCGGCAGAAGCAAGGAAGAGGCGCAGGGCGAGAGGGGAAAACCAGGAACTCTCGGCTCCCAACACATCATCCCAAGGAGTAAGGGGGGAACCCACAACCAGCTACCCAGTAACACCAGAGGGGAGGGCAACCACACCACCCTCTGCATAGAAAACCCCCCCTACCCCAAACCCTCCCTGCCCCCACTCAAATGCTCAGCCAAATCTCCCTCTCCCCCCACACCCCAGTCCCACGTTGCTACCCCTCCCCTCCTCCCACCATGCCCCCTCCCCCTTTTCCTTCCAGTCCTCCCTCCCCCTTCATCCCATACCCTCTCTGTCCCCCCCCCTACACTTCACTTGATCCCCCCCCACCTGCCCCTCACCCAAGTTACACCTGAGACCCTGTTATCCACCTCACAATTCCTTACACCCATGGAACAGCTTCCCCCACCAGCAGAACACTCACCAAGGAGGCGATTTGAGAAGGGACAGAAGAAAGTGAGCCTCAGGGCAATGTACACTAACATAGATGGAATTATAAATAAAGGAAATGAGCTTGGAGAATGGGTACTAGAGGAAACCCCAGACATAATAGCACTCACAGAAACAAAGCTAACGAAAACCATAACAAATGCAGTGTTCCCACAGGACTATTATGTTATGAGGAAAGAGAGGGAAGGAAGAGGTGGTGGTGGTGTAGCTCTGCTGGTAAGAAATGGCTGGGACTTTGAAGAGATGGTTATTCAGGGCTGTGAGGGTTTCAATGATTACATAGCAGGTACCATAACAACTCTAGGACAAAAAATTATAGTCGTAGTCATATATAATCCACCACCAAATGACAGAAGACCCAGACAGGAATAAGATAGAAACAACATGGCCACCATTAACATAAGAGAGAGAGCAGCTTCTGTTGCCAACAGGAATAGATCTGGATTACTAATCATGGGGGACTTCAACCACGGGAGAATAGACTGGGAGAACTAGGATCCGCATGAAGGACCAGAAACATGGAGAGCTAAACTGCTGGACGTGGCAACAAGACACTTTCTACAACCCGTTCTCACAATTTCGTATAGTCAATATTGACTTATTAAATAAGTGCATAGGTGACATACTAAACATAATAGATACACTTAAAAAGCTTCATAGAAAACACCGACCTTACCTAACCTTGTTAGTATGTTAAGATAAGCATCTTATAGCTTCGTAATTACAATTGTTACTTAACCTATTATAGGTATAGGTTAAGTAATAATTGTAATTGTGAAGCAATAAGATTCTTATCTTAACATACTAATAAGGTTAGGTAAGGTCGGTCGGTGTTTTCTATGAAGCTTTTTAACGGTATCTATTATGTTTAGTATATTACCTATGCACGTAGTTAATAAGTCAATATTGACTATACGAATTTGCGAGAACGGGTTGCTTTCTAAGCCAGCACATCAAGGAACCAACAAGAATGAGAGAAGATGAACCAGCCATGCTCGATCTGATATTTACCCTAGATGAGTGGGATATACGGGAAGTTAATTAAGATGGAAGCACCCTTGGGAATGAGTGACTACAGTGTATTAAACTTTGAGTACCTGGTAGAGCTATGAATTATTTCCCCCCAAAAATAACTAGGAAACAAAAGACTGGCTTACCGGAAGGGAAAATATGACATGAGATGAGATGTTTCCTAAGGAAAATACCTTGGGACACAGACCTTACAGCTAAGTCTGTACAAGATAAGATGGACTATGTAACACAAAAGTGTCAGGAGGCAGTAATCAGGTTCATCCCGTCCCAAAGGGAAAAATCCGAGAGGAAAAAGAAGAATCCGTGGTATAATAGGGCATGTATGGAAGCAAAGGACTGAACAATAGGGCATTGAGGAACTTCCGGAATAACATAATACCAGAAAGCAGAGAGAGATACCAGAGAACCAGAAATGAGTATGTTAGGGTGACAAGAGAAGCAGAGAAAAATTATGAAAATAATGTATCAAACAAAGCAAGGACTGAACCAAAGCTACTCCATAGTCACATCAGAAGGAAAACAACAGTGAAAGAACAGGTATTGAAACTTAGAACAGGCGAGGACACGTATACAGAGAATGACAGAGGTGTGTGAAGAACTCAACAACAGGATCAAAGAGGTCTTCACAATAGAATAAGGTGAGGTCACTGAGCTAGCAGAAAGGGAAGTAAACCAGGCAACCTTGGAAGGGTTCGAAATTACGAGTGAGGAGGTCAAGAGACACCTGGTGGATCTGGATGTTAGAAAGGCTGTTGGTCCAGATGGGATCTCGCCATGGGTACTAAAAGAGTATGCAGAGGCACTTTGCTTGCCACTCTCCATAGTGTATAGTAGAGCACTGGAGCCAGGAGACCTACCAGAAATATGGACGACGGCGAATGTGGTCCCAATATACAAAAAGGGCATCAGGCAAGAGGCACTGAACTACAGGCCAGTGTCCTTAACTTGTATACCATGCAAGGTGATGGAGAAGATTGTGAGAAAAAACCTAGTAACACATCTGGAGAGAAGGGACTTCGTGACAAATCGCCAACATGGGTTCAGGGAGGGTAAATCTTGCCTTACAGGCTTAATAGAATTCTACGACCAGGTGATAAAGAGTAAGCAAGAAAGAGAAGGCTGGGCGGACTGCATTATTTTTTGGATTGTCAGACAGCCTTTGACACAGTCCCTCATAAGAGGCTGGTACATAAGCTGGAGAGAAAGGCTGGAGTAACTGGCAAAGTGCTCCAGTGGATAAGGGAATACCTAAGCAATAAGAAGCAGAGAGTTACAGTGAGGGGTGAGACCTCAGATTGGCGTGAAGTCACCAGTGGACTCCCACAGGGCTCTGTACTCGGTCCTATCCTGTTTCTAATATACGTAAACGATCTCCTGGAGGGTATAGACTCATTCCTTTCAATGTTTGCCGACGATGCCAAAATTATGAGAAGGATTAAGACAGAGGAGGACTGCTTGAGGCTTCAAGAAGACCTAGACAAACTGAAGGAATGGTCGAACAAATGATTGTTAGAGTTTAACCCAAGCAAATGTAATGTAATGAAGTAGCTGTGGGGAGCAGGAGGCTAGTTACAAGGTATCATTTGGGAGATGGAATTCTTCGAGACAGAGAGAGAAGGACCTGGGGTTTGATATTACGCCAGACCTGTCCTTTGAAGTCCATACCAAGAGGATAACATTTGCAACATATGCCAGGTAGGCTCACATAAGAACGGCAATTAGACACTTGTGTAAGGAATAAGGAATCAGAACTTTGTATACTATGTCAGACCAATCCTGGAGTATGCAGCACCAGCATCGAGTCCATATCTAGTCAAGCATAAGACACCTGCTTGATGGGGTTCTACTCCCCAACCCGGAAACTGGAAATGCTTCAAAGGTTTGCCACCAGACTAGCACCCGGGCTGAGAGGTATGACCTACGAGGAGAGACTACGGGAATTAAACCTCACGACGCTGGAAGACAGAAGAGTTAGGGGGGACATGATCACCACGTACAAGATTCACAGAGGAATTGACAGGGGTAGATAATGAACAGGGTAGATGGGAGACTTCAACCACGGGAATATAGATAGGGAGAACAGGGACCCACATGGAGGACCGGACACATGTAGAGCTAAGCTGCTGGACGTGGCAACAAACTTTCTAAGCCAACACATCAAGGTACCGACAAGAATGAGAGGAGAGGATGAACCAGCTATTCTTGATCTGATATTTACCCTAAATGAGTCGAATATAAGGGAAGTCAAGTTGGAAGCCTCCATGGGAATGAGTGATCACAGTGTATTGATCTTTGAGTACCTCGTAGAGCTAGGATTTATCTTCCACAAAAAATAACCAGGAAAAAATGGGCTGGCATACCGAAAGGGAAATTCTGAGGGGATGAGAACATTCCTAAGGGATATACCATGGGACACAGAACTCATAACTAAGTCCGTACAAGACATGGACAATGTCACCCAAAAGTGTTAAGAGGCAGTAAACAGGTTTATCCCGGCTCGAAAAGGAAAAAAACGAGAAACAAAAGAAACCGTAGTTTAATAGGGCATGCATGGAAGCAAAGGAACTGAACAAAAGGGCGTGGAGGAACTTCCGAAATAACAGCAGA